>NW_028190326.1:0-155135 GCF_048542155.1 Nylanderia fulva
CGAAAGGACTCGAATTTTTCAAATCGAACCCCAAAAGGGGGAAACGCTTAAAAAAACCCCGAGACGCTTCAACAAAACCGAATGAGTTGATCCCTAAAAAGGGCGGAAAACCTTTTTTAGGGGAAAAGAAAATTGTAAAAAGGTGACCCCGCAGGACATAAAAGTTTAAAAAATTTATGTGGGGAAATTATTTTGCGAAAACTGCGTTAGATAAATACCACTCGTTGGTCCGTCGTGCTCGCGTTAATTTGGCTTTTCTACTTAATATTTTTATTGCACGAAAATTTTGTGCAGAATTAAGGCTCCTGGTTCCTCGCCTCTGACGTCACAATCTAACGTGGCCATGGCGAGAACTCGGAAGCCTTAATATATTCTTTATATGAAATTTTTAACTGTTATATAATATAAAATAGATATAGCAAATATAATATATATATAATTTATATATTAATTATATATATATATATATGTATATACGTGTGTGTGTACACACACACACACACACATACAGGGTGTTTTATTTTAAATGACGTACTTCGATAATTCTTCAACGAAGCATTTTCAGCAAAAATGTTTCAGACAAAAGTTGTATGGTTTTGAGAGGGATATAAGATGGTGCCATTGATTTGACCTTGAAAAGTTATTTGAAGGTCACGTAAAAGTCACCTTCAATTTCTTAAATGAAACTATCTACTTTTTATTCTTGTAGCTTATCTCGAGAGCTTTCCAAAACCCTATAATAAAGTATTTTTCCATGGAGTATTCTGAATTATCTTTTTTCATGGAGTACTCTTTGAATTATAAAGGTTTGAAGCTAACAATTTTTTGACATGTAAAATATTTATAAAATATCCAATTTTCGATATTTTCGATCAAGCCTTAATACTTTTTTGCACATTATAATAAGATCAATCAATTGATGTAAAAAAGATACATAATTGCTTATAAAAAAAGTATGCAACTGCATGTTGAATATTCTTTTTGAAATAATTATCTGTTTTTTTTATACCAATTGATTGATCTTATTGTAATGTGCAAAAAATATTAAGGCATGATTATCGAAAATTGGATATTTTATAAGATATTACATTTTGTGTCAAAAAATTGTTAGCTTCAAACCTTTATAATTCAAAGAGTACTCCATGAAAAAATACTTTATTATAAGGTTTTGGAAAGATCTCGAGATAAGCTATAAAAATATACAATAAAAAATAGATAGTTCCATTTAAGAAATTGAAGGTGACTTTCAAATGACTTTTAAAGGTCAAATCAATGGCACCATTTTATGTCTCCCTCGAAACCATACAACTTTTGTCTGAAACATTTTTGCTGAAAATTCTTTGTTAAAGAATTATCGAGGTGCATCATTTAAAATGAAACACCCTGTGTATATATATATATATATATATATATATATATATATATACACAATTTTTATCTGATTATTTGCTATTATTAAACAACTATTATAAGAAAGTTTAGGTGAAAATTACTTTTTTGATCAATTAAACATTAAACTATTTTAAATCAAAAAGGCATGAACGGCTCATAAAAACTAAATATAAAAGGATAAAAACAAGGGCTAAGAGCCAAGTGGTCGTGCGAATAATCTTGAATTTATTAAAACTTGAATTGGACGTTTTGGTCTAATTTAGACCTAATTAAACTATTTTGTTGTTTTATTATAAGATTAACATAAACTGTACAAAAATATATTCAGCCAAATTTATAGTGTTTTATTGTAAGATTTCTATATGCGATATAATATAAAATGTTATAAAAAAATTTATGCTATTAATATTAGAAAAAAAATTATTATTTTATTATGTGCATTTATCAAAGAATTAGAGAACAAGGACAATAAATTAAATATTGCAATGATATATTCAAGTACATTTCTTTAAAATAATTTTTACTTATTATTTTAGAGAGATCATTTTTTATCATTGCAAGATATTAATTTTATTTCTAGTGTTATATACGCCCTTTAATACATATATGTATATATTGATTTCATTATAGTATTCATTTTGTTCGTATGTAATATTATGTATATAATCATAACACACATATAAAAAAAGACTGTAATTTATAATTAAACATTACTCATACACGATTTAACTTTGTATTTTATTACCATCTTTTATTCATGATACACAACTTTATAGACACATCTGAAATGAAAAGAAAACATTATTTTTATAAATATACATGAAATAATTTATATGTAATTTATCTGCATAAATAAATATATATACTGATTTTATCATTGGAGATATAATTAAAAAAAATTTAAATAGATAAAGAAGATTAAAAATTATTTATATGTAATCAAAATATTTTAAATCAATCAATTTAAAATGTTGACCTATATTTGAGAGATAACAAAATTTTCTCATAAATTATAAAATATACACATAAATATAGGTTCGATTAATGTATGTGTTTACTGTGATAAAATTCAATGAACTATGCATATAACTTTCTCATTGTTTATATTACATTATTAAAATCAATTATTAATTAATTTTAAGGCTCCTGGCTTTTCGCTGACCGTGTTGAAATTGTGACGTCAGAGACGAGAAAACACGCTGAAAATTCTAATTTTCGAAGTATTTTAAAAGTATACATGCTAAAGCCATCTGAAATAGAGTTTTATCGAAATTTTTTTTTCATTAAAAAATTAATTAAGAGTCGGAGCTCCGTTTACTTAGCCGGTCAACTTCGACTTAAATAGTATATTGTGTATCAAGTGCGGAAAGTTGACAATTGGTCACGAGTGCGGGGGATGGACGCACGAGCCGAAGGCGAGTGCGACCACCTCACACGAGTGAACAATTGTCAATTCGCACTTGATACACTTACTATTTTGTATTGCAAGTGCAGATAAAGTGGCTGTTTCGGCGCGTTTTCTGTGCGCGAGGCGGCCGATCGCACGCCGCTATCTTGCCGCGGCACGGTGGGGGAATAGCCGTGTTCAATACATTTTCTACGGCTTGAGCCGTATACAATGACTTTTAACGCGGCTCAGCCGTAGATAATGGCTTTGAATGCGGTGATCGAGTTTGTTATATAGAAAAAAAAACACGCTCAAATATAATTTTAAAATTTTGGCATAAAAATTATATTATTTTTTCTATTTCATAATATTTTATTTTAATATTATTATTTTTTTCATAATAGTTTATTTTTCTTCTTCACATTTTTATTTCTATTAAAGTTTTATTATATTTACGATCTTAATTTAATATATATTAATCTATAAATATATATTAAAAATGTTTATTTTATTATAGATTAATATTTTTTTTATTTAATCAAATAATTTAAAGTTCAATAATTATTTTTTAATTATTATAGTTAATTAAAAATCATAAAAAAACATATTAGCATTTTATATTATAAAAATATATTATATTATATTTTAAAAATAATATAAATATAATGTTTAAAAAAGTTTATATTTGTATTTAAGTATTCAAAATACACACACACACACACACACACATATATTGTATGTATGTATGTTTATGTATATATAGTAACCCCTAAATGGGCATAATATTATCGTATATTTTTGTTTGTGAAGATTTCTCATATAAATAAGAATTTTCCTTTAAGCTTCAATATTTACTCTCAACATATTCAAAATCCCTGGTAAAATATTTAGCAAATAAACTCTCGGAAGAGAAATATATGTGAATGAAGGATGAATATAATATGAAGGAAAATTAATTGTCTCTTGTCTTTCATCAAAAAACTCTCTTTGGGGATCTTGCTAAATATTTTACCAAAGGCATATTTTTTGTGTCTCGAATGTTTTAGAATAAGTTTTATTGGCATCATCAACATAAACTTCTAAAAAGATCTAATTTAATATATCTTTTTGATTTCTATTACGAGATATCTCAAAAAAGTAATCTTTTTGATTTCTATTACAAGATATCTCAAAAAAGTAATCTTTTTGATTTGTATTACAAGATATCTCAAAAAAGTAATCTTTTTGATTTCTTTTATAAGATATCTCAAAAAAGTAATCTTTTCGGTGACTGTCAGAAGAAATCTTTTTTTTCTCTAAATACGACGCATAAGAGCTCTTTCTGATCTCATTATGTTGGCTTTCGAAACCAATTTTTGGATGTCCAAATCTTGAAGAAGAAAACTTTAAGAATTCTTTCTGATATCAATTGGCTATCTGGGTTGGCATCCAATTAGGTTTGTTAAAGCTTTGAATAAAGCTGCTTCAAACTGAGGACCTTGATCTGTTGTAATGCTGATAGGAGAACCAAAACGCGCTACCCAATGTGAATAAAATGTTGTAGAAATAGTTTCAGCAGAAATCTCAGAAATAGGAACAGCTTCAGGCCATCTGGAAAAACGATCAATCATAGTAAGACAATAACGGTAATTTTGACAAATAGGAAGTGGTCCAACAATGTCTAAATGCACATGCTGAAAGCGTTGATCAGGAATTGCAATCTTAATTGGAGAATTCTTGGTGTGTCTTGAAATCTTCGCACGTTGACATGGAAGACAAGTTCGAGTCCATTCCTTCACATCTTTCTTCAAAGAAGGCCAAATGAATTTCAGTAGTAATTGTTTAGATGTCAATCTGCCGCTGGGGTGAGCGAGTCCATGAACAACATCAAAAATTCTCTTGCGTAAGAGTTTAGGAACATATGGACGAATTAATTCCGAAGAACAATCACAATAAATAGGTATGGTTGATCCTGAAAGAATAAGTTTCTTCAACAGAAGTGAAGAATTTGAAGAAAGTAAAACTTGAAGTTCTTCATCTTCTTTCTGATAATTAGCAAGTTCTTCTAAAGAAACTATAATAGGCATTGAAATAGATTCAATTCTTGACAGAGCATCAGCAACTGAATTCATTTTTCCAGAAATATAGGTAATATTTGTAGAGAATTGAGCAATAAAGTCCAATTGTCTGATCTGTCTTGGTGACGCTTTATCCAATTTCTGACGGAAAGCAAAAATCAAAGGTTTATGATCAGTTCTGATAATCAGTTGTCTTCCTTCAACAAAATGCCTGAAATGTTTAATAGCCAAATAAATGCTAAGAAGTTCTCTATCATAAGTGCTATAATTTCTTTGAGCTTCGTCTAGTTTCTTTGAGAAAAATGCTATTGGTTTGATATCGTCGTCAATAGACTGTTCAAGTGATGCACCAACAGCAAAGTCAGAAGCATCACAAGTTAAAATAAGAGGAGCATGAGGAGCAGGATGAGAAAGGGTAGTAACTTGTAAAAGTTCTTCTTTACATGACTCGAAAGCTAATTCCGCTTCTTTAGTCCAAGAAATAATTCTTCTATCCCTCTTGCGACTGTCCTTTAAATATTCTGTTAACAGAGCTTGATGATTTGCAGCATCCTTGAGACAGCGACGATAATAATTGATAATTCCTAAGAATCTGCGTAATTCATGAAGTGTCTTAGGTTTAGGATAATCAATAATTGATTTCACTTTTTCGGATGTAGGTTTAACTCCTTGGTTAGAAACTAAGTAACCAAGAAAAGAAATCTCGCTTTGACCGAAAAGACATTTAGCGACATTGATTGTCATTCCAGCTTGTTGAAGACGATCAAAAATAATGCGTAAGTGAGCAATATGTTCTTTCTCATCTTTAGAAGCAATAAGAATGTCATCAAGATAACAAAAGGCAAAACTCAAATCATTAAGTAGAGTTCATGAGCCGTTGAAAAGTTTGGGCTGCGTTTCGTAAACCGAAAGGCATTACGACAAATTCAAAAAGCCCAAATGGAGTAGTGACAGCTGTTTTGTGAATATCTTCTTTAGCGACGGGTACTTGATAGTACGCTTTAACTAAGTCGATTTTAGAAAAGATATTCTTACCAAAAAGTGAAGAAGAAAAATCTTGAATATGAGGTAAGGGATAACGATCCGGGATAGTCACTGAATTGAGTGCACGATAATCACCACACAGTCTCCAAGAATTTTGTTCCTTTTTAGGTACCATATGTAGAGGGGCTGCCCAGGAGCTGCTTGAAGGCCTGCAAATTCCTTGCTCCATCATAGACTTGAATTCTTCCTTGGCACATTTAAGTTTCTCAGGAGTAAGTCTTCTGGGAGTCGAAAATTTAGGAGAACCTTCCGTAAAGATATGATGTTCAACACCATGTGTTTTTACCGAGGAAATTGGGGAAAAACGGGTGAGTCCTGGAAATTCGGTTAAAAATTTGTGGTACACAGAATCAGGAGATGTGGTAAAAATTGACAAATGCGCAATTTCTTGAATTTTTCCAGTATTCATAAGACCGGTAACGTTATCAATCAATTTCTTGTTTTTAATGTCAATTAGGAGATTAAAATGACAAAGGAAATCGGCGCCTAAAATAGGACGTTGAATATCCGCGACACAAAATTTCCATTTGAATTCTCTCCTTAAACCGAGGTTCAAAATTAAAGTTTTAGAACCGTAAGTATTAATTTGAGTACCATTTGCGGCAAAAAGTTTTAAATTAGTATGCCACGGCTTCAATAAAACCTTTTTAGGTAACAACGATATATCAGCGCCCGTATCGACAAGAAAATTCAAATTTGAATGTCTGTCGAAAATAATGAGGCGATTGTTAGAAACACCGTCGTAAGCAGCCTCAGTCTTAAGCGGCGTTTTTAGTTTTCCTGTGAAGCCAAGAATGTTTTGGACATAGAACAAGGTAAAGTACATCGTTTAGCCTTATCACCAAACTTCTTATGGTAAAAACAAATTGATGTATCTTTAATATCTTTATTTGATTTGTCTTTGTTACGCGATAACGATCTAAATCTTCTATTCTCTCTAGACCGGCTTTTGGAACGATCTCGACGACGAGAAACTTCAAGAGCTTCGATTCTTCGTAGCAAATCCGCGAAATCCGAAGATTTATTACTTGCATTATTGGAAACTTCCGCGACTTGCAAACCGCCGTCCCGATCAGCAATTTTATCGGCTAATTCCGCAAGTTTAACAAGAGAAACATCCTCTACTACGGCTAAAGTCGTTTGAATTCTATGTGGTAAGCGTTGAAGCCAAATCATTTGCAAAACACTATCTGCTAAAGATCCTCCAGACAAATGACGAATTTCTCGAAGTAATTCCGAAGGCTTTTTATCATTAAGTTCAATTCCAGCTAATATTTGTCTCAAACGTTTTTCCTCTGAATCCGTAAAGCGATTTATTAATATTTTCTTTAAATAATTATATTTATCTGTTTCAGGTGGATTTTCAATGACTTCAGATATGTTTACTAAGGCTTGTTCATCAAGATGACGAATGACAGAACTATATTTAATATCATCTGATCGAATTCGATAAACCGTAAACTCACTTTCAATAGAAGCAAACCAGAGTTTAGGTTGTTTATGCCAGAAAGTCGGTAGTTTTAATAAACGAAACTCATTTGAGTGAATTTGTAACATAGGATCACTCACCTGATGTCCAGTTTGAGAAGGTAAAATATTAATATCTGATCCAACCTGATTTGATCCGCTCGCCAAATCCATATCAATCTGTGTATCCGAACAGGGTCTAACTGGTGATCTATCGATTGGCATTTTCCTCTTGTTCCAGGAATCCGATAAAATGATTTGAGAATTTCCGTGAAGGACTAATCCGCCTCTGATGTTTCAAAGATCCGGAGAATGAATCTCTTAAAATCAGAATATCCAGCAATTCTTCTAAGCGATGATAATATTTCGCAGACTTCAAATACGACGATCACTTGGCACTTATTCCGCATCAGCCTTTAAAATGCGTCGGCTTTAATATCACGTCGGCTTTAATATCACGTCGGCTTTAATATCACGTCGAGGTCACCAAAAATGTAGCGACTTATGAATAAATTCACCAGATCTTTGAAAAAGTAATGTTTATTCATTGAAAGTATAAAGCGAAAGAACAAAAAGAATTAATATGTAACAAATAAATGAATGAATGTGTTGTTATGGAAATATCGATTTTTCTTAAAAACATTATGTATATTAATGAATTGAAGTTATTACAAATGTATAAAGATGTAAAAAGTGTAAAAGTGCAGTGAAAAGTGTAAGGTGTAATAAAAGTGTAGAGTGTAAATGAAAGGTGTGGATGATGAATGCTACAGAGGGGTCAACGGTAGCGACACCCGATGTGAGATAACCGGAAGAGCGGTTGATAAGAAAGCTCAGGATAATCGGTAAAGATCCTGAGCGCTATGGATAATGTCACGCGAGCATTTGAATCCTCAACAGTTTCAACTAATTAATGTTTATTAATTTAAAAAATTATAATTTATTCATATTATTAATGTTCTTGTAGAATATGTAAAAATAACAAATATGCAATTTGCATATAATACGAAATCTAGTGATATTCAACTTATTTTCTAAATTCACGAAGCTATCATTTTCCTTATTACTTTTGAAAGAAAGATCGATTTGACATGGTGACTAAATTTCAGAATTGTACTTTCCATTTTTTTCTACAAGTTTCGTTAAATTAGTATCAAGCGTTTTATAAACTTTTTTCGGAATATAACTATCTTCAGTATTAATATTATTGCTAATCGTACATAGCGATTTTGTGTTTGTATTATTCATTATTTCTATATTATATTATTTAAATTTTCAATCATTTCCTTCAAAATCTTGTTGTCAGTATTACTGTTATCGATTTCCTTTGTTGTTATATTTAACATAGATAATACATCTGTAATATTAGTAAATCTTGATTTCAATTTTGGTATTATATCTTCTAATAGAAATATATGTACATAATCTAAATTAACTGAATTTCTATATATACATAATTTTAATTTACCAAATTTCTATTTCCCTTTCTAACTGAAAAACTGTAGTCGAAACCACTCAATCATTACTATCACTACACTAACCCCTCGATACATACAACTGTCAAAATATGCAATGACAGCCGCTCACGAAGAAAACGCTATGACGGAATCAATTTGCATCACGGATTAAAGGCAACAATTCTTCGATACATTTGAGAATAAATAACATGCCTTTTTTAGAAAGGGAATCTTGTCTTTCTCTTATATCTCTTCTATTATATTTTTATCTTTTATCTTCTTTATGTTATGCTAAATGATTAACCGCAAACCGTTAAACTGTCAACTGTCAAACAATCTTGGTTGTGATTCAAGCCGCGAAATAAACTTCGAGACAACCAATCAGCGTCGCGAAAAAGAGGCTTTAAAACTTCGATACAAATTGAATTCACAGTTAACATGCTTTTCTAGAAAGGAACTAGCACGCAGCGCGCGCTAACGCGCGCGCTTTCCTCGATAATAATCTATTCATATAAAAGTATTTATGTTGATATCATAGAATTTACAAAAATTAAAACAACTTTTGTCAAGATATTCAAAATTTTATAAAAAATGGACCTTTTCATCGATTATCGCCAAATTCAAAACCAATCTTATAATAATAGTCTATTTATATAAAAAAATGTATTCCAATATATTAAAATTTATGGAAGAGTAACAACAAACATTTTTTGAAAAATTAAAATTGCGTTAAAATTTAAAACAAAAACGCGCGCTATTTCTCATATTTATATTAACTTTTAATACTGTAAAACTTGCCAAAAATACATTTTTCCTTATATTAGTATTACTTTTTATGATATTAATTTTATTTTTTATAATATTTGTTTTGTTTTTCCTAAGATTAGTATTATTTTTTTTTTAAATATTAGTATTTAATATTAATTAATTAAAAAAAAGAGAAGTCACTGCAGTAATTCTCTGGGAATACGTAATTTAATTTTCATTATTATTTTAATTTTTTAAAATTATTATTTTAATTTAAATTATTGCTTTAAATGAGTACAACTAATTAAAAAAAATAAAAAAACGGGTTTTAAAATATAGTTATACGTTTATTAAATGGTCCTCAGATTGATAATATAAAATATTTAAATATGTTCTGTCAAAAACTAACATAATGATTCATATACTGACAATGAGTTCTATAATTTGAAAAAATTAATCATCGCTTTATATGACTAAAATTAATTAAAAAAATGAAAGAGCGGGCTTCAAAATATGGGAATACGTCTTCGAAATTGTCCTCACTTTGATAATAAAAAATTTTGAGAAATGACGTATTAATATACCTAACATATTCATTCGTACACATTGAGTCATAAAAGTTGGAAAAAATTCATTATCTCTTTAAATGACTGAAACTAATTAATAAATGAAAGAACTAGCCTCAAAATATGGGAATACGTTCTTTAAATAGGTTCGATAATAAAAAATATTAAAATATGACGTATCTATACCCAATATAATGATTCTTATAAAAGGTCCTAATATTTAGAAAAATTAATTATCACTTTTAATGACTGAAACTAATTAAAAAGGGAAAGATTGGGTTTCAAAATATTGGAATACTTCATCGAAGTGGTCCTCAAATAGAAACAATATTGAAATATGACGTGTCAATATACCTGACATAATGATTCGTACACATGGAGTCATAAAAGTTGGAAAAAATTAATTATCGTTTTAAATGACTGAAACTAATTAATAAATGAAAGTGGGCCTCAAAATATGGGAATACGTTTTTTAAATAGGCCTTAGTTCGATAATGAAAAATATTAAAATATGACGTGCCAACATAATGATTCTTATAAAAGGTCCTAATATTTAGAAAAATTAATTATCACTTTTAATGACTAAAACTAATTCAAAAATGAATTTGAAATGGTCCTCAGTTTGATAATAAAATATATTGCAAAATAACGTGTTAATATCTAACATAATGATTCGTACATTATGGGTCCTAAAATTTGGAAAAATTACAGCTATTACAATATATAAAGCTTTACCTCCCTTTCTCATTTCCTCTTTCTTAATCTCTTTTTTTTCCAATTCTTCGATGTCTATAATTTGTAGGTGTTCCGGAACCGTTTAATATGCTTGAGAGTCTCCGCGAAACGTTGAATGTCGCGCGATCGGACATATTGAGACGCGTCAATCGTTGAGTTCGCAAATCACAAATTTTCCTCGCGAACGAGGCATCGCGCGTAGCCGATCCTTGTCACGCCTCAGTGTAATTCGCATTCGCGGTTCTTTTTCGCCAACTCGAGTGCGCTGTGTATGATCTGTCGCGCACCCCCGTTTCTGCCTATCTGAGTCGCTAATATCCTTCTTCTTCTTCCGTTCCGGCTCTTGGTGTATTAACACGTCATCTAGTTACCGAAAACTCGTATTCCGTGTTGTTAAAATAATCCGTCGAGCTACGAAAGTGATTCCTTTCCGCCGGCAAGATTTGTATAATATCGTGCCCGCGATATTTTCAGTCAGTTCCGTTCATTTTTGTGAACTACACGCACATTTCGGCTGCCGTTACTACTGCACGTGTCACCACGTGCTCCGACATTACAGCGTTACGGAGACTCTCCAAGACCTCGATCTCGCGAACGGTGCGTCGCGCATCCGCATTCGGCTCTTGATCGCTGCGATCTTTCGTTAACATTGTTACAAACGAGAAGATTTCCGTCGCGTTCGGGACTACCGTATAGTTCTGTCCAAGATTTCCATCGTGTACGCGCGCAGCAAGTCCGATCAAGCGCAAGATTTCCGTACGTTCCCGTTGAATTTTTTTTCCACCATATAATAGCTGTAATTTTTCCAAATAGGACCCATAATGTACGAATCATTATGTTAGATATTAACACGTTATTTTGCAATATATTTTCTTATCAAACTGAGGACCAGTTCAAATTCATTTTTGAATTAGTTTCAGTCATTTAAAGAGATAATTAATTTTTCTAAATATTAGGACCTTTTATAAGAATCATTATGTTCGTCGAGTGTGCTTAATTGTTACATGTGAACTTTAGTTATCTGTGAAATGCCGAATAAAGTGTTTTTAAACGATATTTCCGCTGTTAACAGTCAATCCCCTCTTCCACTCTATTCACGATCAAAATTGTATTATCAGCGCAATCCGCAACAGTAGATTTCCTCTTTTTCTCTTCTCTCTCTGTCTCTTTTTTCTATTTTTTCTCTCTGTTATTAATATTATATATATTATATATTATTGAATATTATATATGTGCATTTTTATATATATCATATTTTATATGTGTATATTATTATATGTATATATTACATATATATTACCTCCCATTTCTTAACAATTGTTTTATTCATTAACCCCATTCACGATGTGTCACGAGATGTCATCGAACTGTCACCGAACTTTCAGTAATTACGTTCACACCTTTCTTTAACGAAAGCATCGACCGCCAATCACGTACGCGGAAAAGCGGCAACAATTACAAGCGATATAACAGGCACTTCAGGGTACAAATGACATTTTTTATTATAGACTAGAACAAAACAAAGCGCGCGCTTCGCGCGCGCCATTTATTCTGTTGATTATATATTTTTAATGACATATATACTTACTTTATGAACATAATTAACTTCTTGATACAGCTGTCAAAATTGAAATAACAATCGAAGTAAGTGTGGCGAGGGAAGAAATAACATTTTGCAAAAAAGGCAGTAATAGTTTGATGGATTCAAGTATCCAATATGTATAGAAAAATATACAATAATTATATATTATATAAATGTGGGATGGAGCACGGCTTTTTGTCCGCTCCACCCGTTATATTGTTCCGCGAGGGTTTTCGACGGACCTCGGCGATGCCCGTGAAAACTCGGGCGTTTTAACGCGATCGGGAGCGACCCGGCAGTCGGGAAAAGATCGTGCGAGCGAACACATGGAAAAGATCGTGACGACTGCCGTCGAGGCCATATATATATATATATATATATATATTCATTCCTTCAAAATTCTGTATTCGCGTAAATCCCAATAAAATATCTATATTACATTTTATTGTGGAAAAAACAACCATTTTCTGGATTTTCCATCGAACCTAGTCAAATTCATATCCCACATAAATAAACATATACATTATAGTAAATGTTCAAAAAAGTCAAGATGATCTTGTCCTGACTATGCCAACGTCATCCAATGTCAAAATAATAACATCTGTAATTAGATCTTCATAAACTCTGCAACTTTTATCCAAAATACTTTTCTGTATAACTTATTATTTTCTACATTTTCCAGGGATTCTTTGTTCTCAGTATGTACACATACACACATACACACACACACGCACGCACGCACGCACACAAGGCACGAATTTTACTTGGTCACTGCCAAGACTTAAATATATGGAATAATCTCATCTTTGTGTGAGATTTAATTCTATTGAACCCCCTCTGAGCCCCCTTAAAGAAATAAATACGAGAAAAATATAGATCCGAAAGTGGCTGAATCGGGAATCGAACCCGAGAACCTTATATTTAAGAGAACCTAAATATTTAATATTTTATTATTAAAATATTAATAAAATAAATGTTTATTTAACGTTTATTACATATTTATTTTATTAATATTTTTAAAAAATATAAAAATATATAAAATATTTAATAAACGTTAAATTAATATTTATAATACATTAACATATAAAAGTAAACTTTTTTTAATGAATAAAAAGGGACTTAACCAATTATTTTAACATTTTTTAAATAGCTTTTAAAATGAGTTTTAAACATTTTTTATACATTTATTTGCTACTTCGTAGTGGTTGCTTACTGAAGCTGTTTATGTAAACAAATGGAGAAGTTTGCATTCTCTGTTTCTCTCTACGCAGATATAAGGTGAATCAAAAATATTATTTTCAAAATTTGTGAGCTTGTTCCTTTTTATGCAAGAATACACAAATTTTTTAAACATACTTTTGACTCACCTTGTACACACACACCGATTACACTTATTACTTTTAATGATGATATAATTTTTACCTATTGTGATAAATTTTCTTCAAATTTCTTTTTCTTTAACGTGCGATTAACATTTATTATAGTAGTCAAAGACATTCGCTCTTCTAATTTCTTAATGTCTTTTAGACTTTGTACTGAAAAGTACGGTGGATCAACTGTAAATAATTATTACACAGTTATTATATATAAAAATAAAATATATATGTATAATTTCAAAAAAGAATAAAGGTATTAACATATAATCATAAAAAAATTGCTGTGAAATGTGTGTGTATACGAAGGAAAGGAAACAAGGAAATTATTTTAAACAATTACTTAAATATTTAATAATGTTATTGAATTTAAAATTTGTTAATTTAATGTTGTTTGAAAATTTGTAAGTTCAAAAAATAAATAAATTTGTCGATAATTCTTTAATTTAGTTGATAATCGAAGATATAAATTTATTGACATTTTTTGATTCACAAAAACATTTTTAAGAAGCCCTTAAATTTATTATTATATTTTTTTGAAACACCATGATTACAAAATCAAAATATTAAAGCAGGAAAGTTTAAAATTAATGAAATTGAAATTAATAATAATAATAATAAATATTTAAACATTTCTTACTTGCATATTGCATCTCGCCAATTACTTTAATTTTATCTCTTTTCATAAGTTCATAATCGTTTTCTTCAAAATTTGTAATATGTACTTCTAATTTAAAGTACCCATCAGTGATGGATCCACATCCAATTTTCTTATTCAAATTAGTTTTATAAATTGGTCCAAAATTGGACTTTATATAGCCCTCTAATGCTATAAAAGAAAAAATATATAAACATATATAAATATATAAATATATAAACATATAAATATATAAACATATAAATATATAAACATATATACAGAGTGAGTCTAATAGAAAATTCATTACGTTCTTCTCAAAAAGAAAAGGTTAAAGATAAAGGAAGATATAAAGAATAATATACATTATCAAAATTATAGGTTTAAAAATATCTATTTACAAATCTTATCATTTTGACCTTAAATGGTGTTGCCAAGGTCAAGACAAAAACTTGAATTTTTTAAATAGAATCACCATACTATTTTATACAAATCGATTTCTATAATATTCTGTATAAAAAGTTATAAAAGTAAAAAGGTCAAAAAGTGAATAGTTTACGAGATATTTCATATTTTAATTTGACATAATCTTACATAAATTATGAAATATATATATATTGTTTGCGCGTACGCTCGATTGTTGATGTTGAACGTTCGCGCACGAAGCTACGGACACTGACAATCGGGTTGTAAATCCGATCGTCGAAATCCGTCTCGTGTATCGGTTGCACAAGAAGGTTCAAAGTGGAGTGTATCTTAAGGAGGGTGGATGCGCTCCGATTGGTGCGCGGGATAGGTAATGATTTAAGCCGCGTGCCGAATCGAGAACCAGAATACTGAATTATATGCACACATTACACAAAAACAATCCATTTATTAATTAAATTAAATTTGTCCGGGAATCACAATATACATAAACGCAAATTAGTTTGAAACTTTTACATAAAATCTTTAGCTCATAAAATAGTCACCGCGAGAACACGTACGACGTGATTGCTAAGCAGTCCGGGATATCTCGCTATATGGTATCTGTTGAGAGGGACAGTAGGACAGGTACTCAACTTAATCGAGAGAACGAATGCGTTTCAGTCTCAAGTAAGATTATTTAATTGTTACTCTGGCTCAAAGATACAAGAAAGAATAGAAAAGAATTACGAGACAGTCACACGCGAGTCGCGGGGTACAGACAGTAACAACGTTAGTGAAAAACAAAAAAAGAGGGGAACGTCCCGTTCCCAAAAGATAGCGACACCTAACGGCGTAATCACAGCAAGATGTCGTTACCGAACGCACTCGAGATCGTAATCCAATCAGAGAAGGACGATCTCTAACAGTATCTAGCATGTGTTGCATGGAACCACCGAGAGACTATCTGTTGCATAACAATTGCTATTGACGATGAACACGCTCGAAACTCATGTATCGAATCTTTCGAAATCTCACCTTAAGATTTCGTACACGTTGCCGATTGCGGCGAATGCGATATTAAATCGCGAACCAAATTGTCTCATTTAACATGGATAGTCACTGATCACATAAAACGTTACAGTGCGTTGAGCACCACGGGCTCGAAGGGATGAAAAAAAGGAACGCAAACACAATCACGACATCAGGTGTCAGTCCCAAGTGACTGATCACGTGATCTGCGCGCGCCAACTCACGTGATCTACGCGTGCCAAACGAACACGCGCGAACCTCATGTATCGAACAGATACTTTTAATTAATACAATTATTACGTGCGTGTAAACGATCGGATTTCGGCACCTTGATATTTCACCGCCGCGCGAATTCTGGTCACACAAAATCACTGAATATCGCTTCGTTGAAAATGTCTTAAACGCAAACTTTATGTCGCGTATATAACGGTGCACCTTGCTGCTACCGTTAATTAACGAATGTCAAAGTGAACGTATTTCACATCTCACATATCACTGAATCCCAGCGGGAGATCACTCTGACTATTTTTTTTATTAATCAAACGAGCTACGAACAATTAGAATCGCGACGAGAAAACCCACATGTGACTGTTCGCAAAGTCGAGCCGGGAGCGAATGACCAAGTTCGATGACGAGGCAGTTCATCCCCGATCGATTCGATAATCGAACGCTCGAAGCGCGGCGTGTAGGTTCAGTGCGTGCTGCCCCGTGCCGGATTAAATAAAAAATTATAGAATTTCAAAATTACCGACCTACTTCTTCATTATTTTTGAACAAATAATAAAAGTCTTGACCCGGGGTTAACTTACTTCTGAACATATATATATATATATATATATATTATATATATATATATATACAATATATATATATATATATATATATATATATATATATAATCTTGTAAAATATTCATTTTTCAATAATCTTATCCTAATACTTTTATGTACAAAATGGCTTCTAGTTGAAAATTACATATTTTTTCTTAAAAACAATTATGTATTTTCTCTAGACTAATCGATTTTTCTCATTATTTTATTCATAAAAATATTAAGATAAGATTATCAAAAAATGAATATTTTAAGAGAAATTTCACAGTTCATGTAAGATTATGTAAAATTAAACTATAAAATATTTTATAATCTATATATTCACTTTTTAATCATCCTACTCTTTTATAACTTCTTATACAGAATATTACAAGAAATCAATTTATAAAATAATAAAAATATATGATGATCTTATTTAAAAAATTCAAGATGTTTTTACTTTGATCTTGGTAACGTCATCCAAAATCAAAGTAATAAGATTTGTAAATCGATATTTTAAACCTTAATTTTGAAAATAGATATTTTCTATATCTTCCCCTATCTCTAATCGTTTTTGAAAAAAACGTGGTGGACTTTTTATCAGATTCATCCTGTATATGTATATATTCAGGATGTTCGATTTAATCGGTCTACACCAATATTTCGAAAAATATAGAAAATACGAAAAAAATGTTTTATATAAAAGTTTTATGACTTTGAGGGAGACAGACAGGATATCATTGGTTTGATCTTGCATAATCGTTTGAATCTTACGTGAAGGTCACTTTCAATTTCTTAAATGGAAACCCTTATTTTTTAATGCATATTCTTGTAGTTGCTTATTTCGAGAACTTTCCAAAACACTATAATAAAATACTTTCCTCTTAAGTACTTTTTGAGATGTTTACAATTTTTTAACATAAAACATAAAATTATCTTGTAAAATATTCAGTTTTCCGTAATCTTACTTTAATACTTTTATGCACGGAATAATGAGACCAATTAATTGATATAAAAAAAACAAATAAGTATTTAAAAAAATGTAAGTAATTTGCCACTGCAACTGCACACTTTTTTTTAATGCAACTATGTATTTTTTTACACTAATTGATTGGTTTCATTATTCTATGCATAAAAGTATGTAACGAAGCACCTTTCCCGACGCCACGGATTAGCTCGTCGGTGCCAGGATTCGGGAAGAGGGGAGACTCAGATTTGCAATAACACGCGGTTGTTCTGGTAAAAGTATAGTTTATTCGGGCCACTTTTCAGGGGTTGACCCGTGGTTTAGTCTATCAATACAGAGTATCGCATAACAGATGAAACGCGACCAGATGTTACGGACGCGGACACGACTTCTCACTACAATTTACAGATAAAAATATTACGGATGAGACTCGGCCTACACGACGAGAACGCTCGTCGGCCGGGATGACTTACGGACAGGACCCGGTGACCGAGAACGCTCGGCCTACGCGACGAGAACGCTCGTCGGCCGGGATGACTTACGGACAGGACCCGGTGACCGAGAACACTCGGCCTACACGACGAGAACGCTCGTCGGCCGGGATGACTTACGGACAGGACCCGGTGACCGAGAACGCTCGTCGGCCGGGATGACTTACGGACAGGACCCGGTGACCGAGAACACTCGGCCTACGCGACGAGAACGCTCGTCGGCCGGGATGACTTACGGACAGGACCCGGTGACCGAGAACGCTCGTCGGCCGGGATGACTTGGAGTGTGGGATTTAAGGAGTGATCCCTGAGTACGCTCGAGGGACCAGGACGGGACTGGTGTCGAAGCTTCGGCTGCGCCGCTATTTATACCCGACGGGCCACCCCACTCTAAGACTCGCTTGGAGGGGGTTGAGTGACGGGTGGGGGCGAAAAGGCGGATTTCCAACGTGTTCATGTGGTGGCCCCGATAGGGGCCGTTTACATGAGCGCGGGTGGTTGGTTGGCCATGTGTGGCTAGTGACGGCTAATCGGGCCGTCACAAGTATTAAAGTAAAATTGCTGAAAACTGAATGTTTCACAAGATATTTTGTATTTTATGTAACTCAAGAAATATTTAAGAGAAAAATATTTTATTATATTGTTTTGGAAAGCTTTCGAGATAAGCTACAAGAATAAGTATTCAAAAATAGGAGCTTCCATTTAAAAAATAGAAGTTGATCTTCATGTGACCTTCAAACAATTATCCAAAATCAAACTAATGATACCATTCTTCGTTTCCCTTGAAGTTATAAAACTTTGGTATAAAACATTTTTTTGTTTATTCAATATTTTTTGAAATATTAAATAGTATTATGAGAAATGAATAAAAATAAAAAGAATAATAATAAACAATTCATGAGTATGAGAAGGCATAAGATTGAATTGTAATTTACCGACTCTTGATGATGTATTCATTACATCACAAAACTCCACAGCTTCGGTTCGATTAAATTGGTTCGTTCCATATTATATTTCCCCAAATTGGAGATTGTTGTATTACTCTGGATCTGTAGCTCATAGGGCACATTGCCGTTATTATATGAAATAGGAGTACGAGCCTGCACTCCGTCTAAATGAATAATCTATAATATAAATTTTATATTAATTAAAAATATACAAATAATTAACTTATTGAATTAAAATCAAATTTAAAAAATTTCTTAAATAAATAACATACGTGTATATATATATATATATATGTATTTATTTATTTTGTATGTTTCTTTTGTAAAAAATTCGAAAATTTATATTATTTAAAAAATTCAAAATTTTATGAAAAATGATCACCGATCTTCATTAAATTTAATAGCAACCATTCTTTATTCTTTAATGATACTCTATTCAAGTAAAAGAATTTACCTCGATATGTCAAAATTTATAGAAGTTAGAACAATCACAAACATTTATCGAAAAATTAAAATTGCATTAAGATTTAAAATACTATATAAATTTTTATAAAAATGGTAATAAATAAAAGTATTGTACTATTTTATTTGTATGCCAAAGTGGAGTGCTGTAGCTCAAACAATTCTTGAAACGTTTAAATTTTCGGAAAAGTGAGTCGGCAGACATATATACATACATACACACACATAGATATTTTTTAATGTGATTTTTTGATGGTTTGGAAAATTCTGAACACATTGATCTGAAAGATTTTTTCACGAAAACTAAGTTTCCTCTATGAGAAAGCAAAAAGAGAAAACAAATACTCACGTGGTTTAATTTTACATGTGGTTCTACGGGTGTAATATCGTCATTCCACACGACAACTTGTACTCGCCTCCCTTCGCCATTATTAATATAAAATTTAAAAACTTTATATTGTTTCTTGTCGCCAACATAACGTGAGGCTTCAATACCGTCTACAAAGCCTACTACCTCACTACAAAAATAAAGAAATTAAAAAGTATAAAGAAAATAAAGAGAAATTAAAGTAGTAAAAAATTTTAAAAATTAAAAAATAAAAATAAAAAATTTTACATATTATATAATATGTAAATAATTATTTAATACTCTTCCAGTATTTTTATATATTTTTTAATAGAAAAATATATTAAAAAAATAAATTATATTTATATATTATATATGTGTGTAACGTATACTTTTTAGAAAGTATGAAAAATGGAGAATTTCCTCAGATTCAACACAAAAAAATGCCAAACTGTCTTTTAATAAAACCATAGAAATTATGTTTCAATTAAATTTTAAATTAAATTATAAATTATAAAATATTCTTTCAAATTTAATTTTTATAAATTAAACTATTTGATTTTATATATAAACGACCACATCAAAACACATTTTAACTCATGGACAATGAAGGAAGAAAGAATTTTGAATGGAAAAAAATACTACATTAGAAATTGAAGAAAAAAGCGACTGAAAAATCAGACACAAGTTAGTGTCGAAACGTCTCGCGTATTTTATTTTATATTTATATTATTCCATCATTGATTTTAATATCTCACATTTATTGCAATTATTGCATATATTATCATGATATAAGAATATTAATGTTTATAAAATCAAATAATTAAATTTTAGAATAATTAAATTTAAAAGTATATATATAAGAATATTTTAGAATATAAGTTGTAAAAAAGTAATGAAATACATGTAAGAAAATGTAGCACACACGCGCAAATAACAAGAAAATATAAAAAATATAAAATTTACAATAAAAAATTACAATAGAAAAGAGTTTTTTACATAACATTATAAAATGCAATTTACAATGCAAAATATATTAATATTAAATTAATAATAAAAACAATAAAAATATTAACAAAATATAAAATCAAGTAAAAGACAAAAGAATTTGAAATAATTTGTATTTTGGAATTTTTTTTTTGTCTTTTTATTATTCTACAACAGAATTTGATATAATTTGCATATTTCGATCGATTTTTGAAAATTACTGCCTACCTCTTACATCTTGACGTTTTAACAACAAATCATCTAACAGCTGTAACTAAGCACGCAGCGTTCTGTCTCAGATACGACGCATTTATGTAACACAACGTGATTTCATATCCCCCGTATCCTCAAGGTATTTTTAATCTATTGCATATAATTTAATATTTTAGGATTATTATATCGTAAATGTAATTATTAATTAAGAATTAAAATTTTGTTACTGATTAAACTATTTAAAAAGAAAGATTTTAAAGATCGCATTTAAAAACATTGATATTTGGCAGTCACGGGAGATACAGAATCACGTCGTGTTAGAGATGCGTACCTGAGACAGAGCGCCACGTGCTTAGTTAGGCTGTTAAACAGTTCGTTGCTAAGACGTTAAGACGTAAAGGGAAGGCGGTAACGGTGACTCTCAAAAATTAATCAATATATGCAAATTGTGCCAAGCTCTGTTTTGTATAAAAATGTTAAAATGCATAAAAATATTAAAATAATTATCTGTTGAAATATTTTATATGTTAAACAATCCTTAACAGTACAATTCTAAAAATGAAGCGATATAAATAATTAACAATTTGAACATAAATTAAACAGTTAATTATCATAAACTATTTCTGTCTCTGTATATTAATTGTAAAATAAATTGTAAAATATTTCATATAATAATGATTTTCTTTATAATTTAATCTTTTTTATACGTAAAAGATGATAAGAATTACATAAAAATGTGTTTTTAATTAGAAATAATTAAATCAAAATTTAATACTCACACAGTTGAATCGAAAACTTGAATATTATTTAAAACTTCATTTGAAGTTAAAACTTCCATCCCGTTTAATTCTTTTACTTTTTTTCTAAGATCTTCCTGCATTATTTCTAATAATTCTTTCTTCTTCGATATTGCGATGTTACTTGTGAAAACGTCTGGTTGCTACTAATGAAAATCAGTAATTAATGTTGACCTGTAATTAAGATAATTAAATTAATCTGTATGATTATAGAACATTACAATAAAGCTGATAATAAAATTTTTAATTTATTTATATTTTATAATATAAATAAATAATATTAATATATGTATATAAATAAATTGTAATATATATATATACATATAAAAAAATATATAAAAAATAATATATAATATATAATATAAATATATAATATATAATATAATAATATATATAATATATAATATAAATTAAAAGTAAATAAGTTATAAATAAATTTTGGTTATGTCATTAATATAACAGAATTTAAATAGCGTTATATGATGTATATATATATTAATGTGTGAGTGTGTAACACATTTTATATATGAAAGTATTATTATATTTACCGCGTAAGTATTTACCTTTCGAAGTTTGTCTTAAAAATTCTTCTTCGTAATTATTTTCTCTTATTTTATTTTTGCATTGCACTGTTAATATAACCTTCGCGATGTCAAATGACAAATAGTACTTAAATAACACGAAGCATGTAACACCGTAAAAACCAATCAGAGCGACGGAAAAGAGGCAACAATACACTGCGAGACTTTCGAGAGGCCTTCGATAAATTCGAGAATCGACTTAACATGCCTTTTTTAAAGAAAGACTAGCACATAGCGCGCGCGTCAGCGCGCGCTATCTTCAAACTTTAATTAACTAATTACCTAAATACTAAATTAATTAAGTACAATATTTCGGTTTGTAAACTTCTCAATTTCTGCTTTGTTTTTAAATATTAAAAACCGACAATTATCACCGCGCGGTTTATACGGCGCTGACTATATTTCAATTTATTTAAATAGTTATATAATTTTGAAATTCAATTAAGCACAATTTCTCTTAATGTTCTTAATGTCCTTTTAATGTTCTTAATGTTCTTTTAATGTATTTTATTAATTAAAATAAAAATCGTTGTTTATAATTAAAATACTGTAAAATGTATTAAATGTGTACTTTTTATAATAATTTTATAAAATGGTATAAATATTATCCTTTAATTTAAAAAAAATAAATATATATAATACAATATAAATAGGCTATAAGAAAAAAATTAAAATTGTTTAGTTAGTTTTCATTTTCACTTTAAATACGATTAAAATAACAAAATAATTTCTAATCTTTGATTAAAATAATTTAATTATTAATCTTTAATTAAATAATAATCGTTAATTAAATTAAATATTTGAAATAAAAATCTTTTAAATTTTTATTTGTTTTATTATTTTTTATTATTATTATAACATAATTATATGTCACATATTTATTTGTTATCTTTTATTAATCTAGTATTTCTTTATAAACATAGTTTTTGATTTTTTTAGTCACATTATTATCTTTTAAATAAATTTTTAACGAATCCCAAAAACGAACTCGTGAAAATGCGACATACAGTTGTCCATGACTGAAAATATCTTTTCGAAGATCTATTGCAATTTTATCGAAAGTCTGTCTTTGTGATTTATTTATGGTCATAGCAAATGCTAATTTCACTGGAAATTGTCTTCTTCTGAATGTAAATGGATATATATTTTCGCAATACAGAGTGATACGATTAATAAAAACAATTTCTCCAATTTTATTACCTGTTAAAATTTTACAACGCAATAAATTATTATCTAAATCTAAAATCAGTAATCTTGTACCATTACATAAACCTTCATTAACACTAAGATTTCTAATAAGCATGACAATAGTGTATTTTCTTAAACGTAATTTATAAGGTGGAAGACACAATAGATTTAAAGAATTGAGATATTCTATTGGAATTATTTTATGTATATCTTGATTATCTCCAGTCGTTTCAAGAGTATCTATACTTGTATAAACTCTCTCTGTCGTTTCGTCCAATAAATTTACTACCTTTTCGTTTATTTCATCAACATCAACATTCCTTGCAGATAATATAACGTAATTAGTCATAGTTTTATATTGTTTATGTTTTATAATATCTCCGTACATATCTTTAACCATATCCGAATTTGCGTTTGCTACACATTTTTCTGGAATATGAATATTATCTAAATGGTCATTTAAAGAACCATTACCTAAATTTAATAAAAATTGTGTAAATTCTTTTTCCTGTGGTAAAGTTCTCATATTTTGTGTCAATGAAAATATTTTAAATTGTTTCCATAAACTACTAAATTTTATCGATAAATTTATAATTTCACAACGCGTAGCCTTTTCTTTTACAGGTAATAATTGTCTAAAATCTCCACCAAGAAAAACAATTTTACCACCAAAATATAAATCATTTTGCATTATATCACGTAATGTTCGATCCATTATTTCTAATACATAACGAGGTGCCATAGGAGCTTCGTCTATAATAAAAACATCTACAAGTTTTAACTTTTCAGCCTCTTTAGATTGAATTTTAATATTTGATGTAGAATCAGCAAAAAGAGGAACAGGTAACCCAAAAACTTTGTGTATTGTTCTTCCATTTGGAAGTAATGTTGCAGCAATACCAGTAAATGCCATCGTACTAACTATTTTTTCACTATTTTTAAGTAAGTAATATAAGGTTGTATAAATGAATGTTTTACCAGAATCACCTGGACCATCGATATAAAAATAATTATTGTTATTGTTATTTGTTATTGTTGCTTCTAAAATAGTATCAACAATTTCTTTTTGTTCTATATTTAATTGTTCATATTGTTGCATACCTATCGATGTATCTTCCTCAATTTGTTCTTCATTATTTATTTCTTGTTCAATAATTTCTTGTTCTAATTCAGGAAAATTAGCAATATTTAAACCTTCCTCATTTGAAGCACATTAGTAATATAATTATAAACTTTCTTTATTCCTATTATAAGTCTAAATCTTCTTGCATAATCTTCCGACATATCTATTTTAAACTTATCCCATAATTTTTTTGGATGACCTGGTTGGCAATGAATCAAAATTTGTACAAATAAATTACGAAGTCGTCTTGGCATCATCCAAATTTTCGCTTCATTCATTGCACGATACCATTCCTCATCATCTTCTATGAGTCCTAATGCTAAACATGCAGCAGTGAAAGTTTGATGTGTTTCGTTATTAACTGTTCTTAATTCTTGAAAACTTGTAGCTTCTTTAACATGTAATAAAAGTATACGTAAATGAAACAATTCTATCTGAGATGGGCTGACAGAATACATACGACCAATACAATTAAAGTATTTTTGACGTTTCTCCCAGCGATTAATAATTTTGCCATTAATTTTTATTTTTTTAAATACATAATGACATGGAATATCACTGTATAAATATTGTTTTGCTTCTTCATCTCGAACATTTAACTCAAAATAATCTAACAACATTGTTACTCGTTCTACAGCAGATCTTATCGCATCATTATTAATATTGTCATCGATTATTACATTATGTTCATTTGGTAAATGAACCGGTAAACGAAATATAGCGTGACTTTTTTCTTGCAAAGGTTTACTTAAAATGCGCCAACATGCTTCCACAGGCCCGACATACCGAGCTTCAATAAAATCTTGAATTTCATCATAATTTATAGTTTTATCTATATTTTCTCCAATAACTATAGATGCTGCATCATGACTTTTATAAATATAAATATTTTACTGACCGTATACTCGTAACTATTTCAACATTAATATGACTATTGAATAAAAGTAAAAGCGTTGGATTAAATGAAACAACATATCGATTATCAACAACGTATTGTCCAGGTCTTTCGTACAGCAATTCATTATTTCTTCGACGATAGTGCGGGTAACCATCTTCATCCATAGTCGTCTCAGGTCGAAATGGTTTTGGAAAATGTTTTGAACATTTATCATTTATCAAACACCAATTTCCACATGGTCCATGAATCATATGTTTCATTACAACATTATGTAAACTTTCATTTTCATTAGGATCAGGAATTAATGCAGAAATAAATTTATCAACTATTTCAGAATTTGATATCTTACAATTCTGTTTTAATGTAATCAATAAATGTATATGTGGTAATCCACGTTTTTGAAATTCTATTACGTAAACATATGTTAAAACTTCACCAAAAAATTTTTGTTTAACAATAATATCGATTAAATAATCCTTTTTTATATTAAATACCCGAGCACATATATCTGGCCTATCTGCAGGTTGTTGATTTGGAAGTAAATTTTTTTAAATTTCGCGCCAATTTGGATTACAAATCATAGTAACAAAGATATCTGGTTTTCCATATTTCCGAACAATAGCCATTGCATCTTGATAATGTTGCAACATATTACGCGGTGAACCCACAAATGTCGATGGAAGTATAATCATTTTTCCAATATGAGCATTGTTATTATTGACGGTGTTTGCTAAATAATCAATTTGTTAGTTTTTATATATATATATTTTACTGTGGAATGAAGAATGTTCTGGTTTCCAATTGAATTTCTGAGACAATTCTTTTGTTTAAATGTTAAGTCTATAATTTGTCTAATTGATTAACGACAGGTTCTGCACTACAAATGCTCTCTTTACATCTTCTATAAGAGTGGTGCGACCGTGGTAGACTTTAACTTTATTTTATTAAGCAATGCACACGCTGTGCAGCAAACGCAAAAAAAAAACTTTCAATTCAATAAATGCTAAATTAGATATCGCATTGAGGTACTTATCCCTTGCCCTCTCTCTCATGTGCTCTGCTCGCTCTTGGTCGACCACGCTTCCGCACGCCAGAAAGGTTCTCGAGAGAAAAAGATCAAGGGATCCACGCACTCTGCGACATCTCCCACCAATCCTTCTTCGATGCGCCACCTCATCGATTACCATATGATTTGCTAGACCCGCGAAATCTGATTCAGTAATTTAGAACGTGCAGAATTATTTCTTTTAACACACCCTCTTAATTTTGCACTTTCTACTGCACAAGATTCTTTTTATATTTTTCAAATTTTTGTCTATTTAACGGTTTGGTGAGAGAGTCTGCTATCTGTTCGTCAGTTAGACAGTATTTCAGTTTTATGATTTTCTTTTTGACAAGGTCGTGTATAAATCGATATTTTATAATACATCAATATGTTTCGACCGTCTGTTGATCATCCCGTTTGTGATCAACATCATCGCGCTTTGATTGTCTATGTTTAATTTTATTTTCATCCTTTTGTTTAGCAGTTCCTCAAATAGAATTTTTAAATACAATAGCTCTTTGCAGCATTCCGCTGCCGCCACATATTCTGCTTCAGTGCTGGACAGTGCTATAATTGATTGTTTTCTTGAGCACCATGTTATCGCTCCGCCTGCGTAGAAGATTATGTACCCTGTGGTACTTCGTCTGGTCTCCGTATCACCAGCGAAGTCTGCATCGCAGTATGCCTCCAGTATATCATCGAGTTTGTTATCACAGAATTCTATTCCTTGATCTGGATTTCCGTTCAGGTATTTCATGATATGCTTTATATCATTTATGTTTTCCTGCAAATGATTTTTAGTGTATCTGCTACTGTAGTTTACGGTATAGGAGATATCTGGTCTTGTCCTTGAAGACACATACAACATGCTTCCGACCATCTCTCTATAGGGAAACAGACTGTTCTTCGGTGTCGTTTTGCTTTCTTCACCTTTCAGTATTGGTATTGACTCTGGTTTTGCATTCTTCATGCCGTAGTCTTCCAGGATCTTCTCGATGTATCTCTTCTGGGTGAGTTTGATTTTTCTATTTTCTTTTTCGATTTCCAGCCCAACGAATACTTCTGGTTTTTCAGTGGCTGTCATCTTGCATTCGGTACTCAGCTCTTCAATTATCTGTGCCAGTTCTGTTGGATCGCTTTCTATCAGGATTCCATCATCCACGTAGATTCCCAGTATTGAATCGCTATTGTTTCTTTTGAAGAGACATTGCTCACTTTCTAGTGGCTTAAAATTGTTTTTCTTCAGAAATTCTGTGAATCTCGTATTCCAGCTCAGAGGAGCCTGTTTTAATCCGTACAGAGCCTTTTTCAATTTGCATAATTTGTTGTTTATTCTATATCCATCTGGCGGATATATATACACGTCTTCGTTTAAGACACCATACAGGAAGGCGGTCTTTATGTCGAATGTAACGATTGAATATCGTTTCGCCGCTGCTATGGCAAAACAACTCCGCAGGGCACTCACACTTATCACCGGGCTATACGTTTCCTCGTAATTGATACCATATCTTTGTTCACACCCTTTTACGACCTGTCTTGCCTTGTATGTGCCGTTTGTTTTGACTTTAAACACCCATTTACTTCTCAGTGATTTTTGCGATTTAGCTTGTTTCGTGTCCACTGTTACCCACGTCTCGTTCTCTTCTAGAGAACGTTTCTCTTCCTTTATTGCTTTGATCCAATTTTCTCTATCTGGTCCTGTTATTGCTTCTGCATATGTCAGCATGACATAATCACGATAGCGATCTGGTTGTTTTCTGGCTCTTTCTGATTTTCTTCTCTCTGTTGTTACTACAGGTGCTTCTTTTTTTTTGTTCTTCCTGTTGTTCATCTTCTTGTTCTTCTTCTGATACATCTTCTTGTATCTGATCGTCTATCTCTTCTTCCTGTATCTGATCGTCTATCTCCTCTTCCTCGTTTTCTTTTAGTCTTATCTTGACTGTCTGACTAGGTTTTATTTTATTCATTTTGAATTTTACATCTCTGGATATTTTTATTTTTCTCTTTGTCGAGTCCCACAATCTGTATCCCGTCGGTGCGTATCCGACGAATGTGTATTTTTCGCTTTTTTGTCCAATTTCTTTAACGGACCCAACACTTTTGCGTATGCCTCTACGCCGAACACTTGAAATGATTTTAGATTCGGTTTCTTTTCCTCCCACATCTCGTACGGAGTGGTCTTAAGTGTCTCTGTTGGTATTCTGTTCAGAAGATAGGCTGAGGTATAGACTGCCTCGCCCCACATTTCCTTATTCAACTTTGAATCAAACAGCAATGTCCTTGCTTTATTCATCAGTGTTCTGTTTAACCTTTCAGCTCTTCCGTTCTGCTGAGGTGTATGTGGTATAGTAGTGTCTATTTGAATTCCTCGTTCTCTGCACCATATCAGCACACTCTCGTTTATATACTCTTTTCCGTTATCACAGCGCATCTTAGACAGTTTCAGATTCCAGTGTGCTTCTTAATATGTATTCTTTTACAATCTGCGGAACTTCCGCTTTGCTTTTCACCAGGAAGACCATCACATAGTGAGTGTAGTCGTCCAGGAAAGTCACACAGTATCTTTTTCCGTCCCATGTATCTGGTTTAATGGGACCGCATAGATCGGTATGCACTATCTGAAGTGGTCTTGTTGCTCTCGTCCTGGCCTTTCCTATTTTAGTCCTTGCCTGCTTCGCTTCTTGGCACGTTGCACAAATTTCTGTAGGTTTTTCCAAGTCACGCGTTGACAAGTTTATTCCCTCACTTAGCATCGTGAGTTTCTTCAGATTCTCCTGTGTGATGTGTCCGAGCTTTCTATGTCAGTTTTTTATTTCCTTGTCTTTATTCTCTGCAAGATACGTTTTATGCTGCTTTTGCGGCTTCAGTTTTATCTGAAACAAGCCATTCTTTAATTTCGAGCCCTTCAAGACAACAATTTTTTCGCGTTTTACTATTACTTCACTCTTACTGAACAATACTTCGCCACCGCTTTCGGTTATGGCATTTACCGACAGCAGATTCGTACTGAGTTCAGGTACGTATACCACCTCTTTCAATTGGCACTCATCGAACTCTATGCTGCCCACTCCTTTCGCCGCCATCGACTCGTTCATTTTTGCTACTCCAATTGCTGCATCAATTTTCTTCATGTTTTTGAAGTACTCCGCGCTGTTTGTCATATTGGATGTACTCTCTGAGTCCAATATCCAGGTATCGGGTTGATTTAGTTCTTTAGCCAGAAACGCAATTTTGTCCGTGTCTTCCTTTTTATTCTTAAAATAACAGTCTTTTTCTTTATGATTCGTCTTTTTACAAATACCGCACTTTTCAACGTTTTTATTTTTGGGACAATCTCTAGCTAAGTGACCTTGCTTGTTACATTTGAAACATTTCGCCTGTCCATTATACTTTGTGTTTGTTTTCAATTTAGACGTTTTCGCTACGTGACCTGTTTTCTTACATTTGAACCATTTCAACTGTGTTGCTTTGAATGCTACAGCGTTTTCTGTTTCTTTAGAACGATTTCTAGTTTCTTCCGCGATCAGTCTAGCAGTTAGATTTTCCAGCGTTTTTTCTGCTTTTTCAGACGACTCCCACGCGCTTACGAAATGTTTCATATGTTCAGGCAAGGTAGACAAGATTTTAGAAATCAGCATACTATTATCTATCCTTTTATTCAATGCGTTTAACCGGTACACTATATTTCGCAATTTACTAATATACGTAGCAATAACGTACGCTGAATTCTTATCATACACCGTGGTATAGAATGTTTGCATTAAGCTACACGTTAACTGTTCCGACTCTCTTTCGTATATGTTCGCGATCTTTGTCCACATCTCGTGTGACGTTGTACAATGCATTATATGCAACAGGGGTTTTTTATCTATCGTCGTGACTATATATTTTTGCGCTTGGGCGTCTTTTCTTTTCCACGCTGCGTCCTGCCGGACTTCGGGAGTTTTGGTAATGACTATGTCATACAGTTCGTTTTCGCGCGAAACAAAATACTTAACTGAAATTTCCACGTTTGGAAATTTTCATTACTAGTTAATTTTTCTATATTAGCGAGTGACCGTGCCATTTTATTTATTTATTTTTTTTTTACTTTAACGTATTTACGTATTATTTGATATCTATTTGTCTGTTTGATACCTCGTGTTTATTTACTTCGCTATGTATTGAGTTTCACGTGTCCGAACTGTGTACACACGCACTGTGTTCGTGCTCACCGAAATTCGCCGTTCAACGGCCGTCTTCTTATTCGCGATTATTAAGATTTTCACGTTCAAATTTTTCAACGTATTGCTACGCTTTCAACGAGCTAGTTTTTTTTTTTTTGTTTCCTCTCACGGTCCCAACACTCTTATCTCTCTTTCTTACTCTCGCGTGTCTCAATATTTTAAATATAACGAGTCAGTCTCGTGTCGGGCTGGGCCCATAATCTGTTAGTTTTTATATATATATATTTTACTGTGGAATGAAGGATGTTCTGGTTTCCAATTGAATTTCTGAGACAATCCTTTTGTTTCAAACCACCCGTTGGCTGCTCGTTAACTCAATATGTACACGCTTCGCGAACGCGGCGATCATCCAGCGGTCACATGTCAACAATAATAAGAAGTGGTATTATTTCCCCGCTATCGCGACCGTTGACCTTCTCAGTAGCGCGTTTGGGGAAAAGAGCTCAGATCGCTTCGAGAAGTCGTTCGAGGTACACAAACCAATTGTTCAGTTCCGTATCAGGTGAAACAAAAACGGCAGCGAGAGTTATTGCAAGATAAGGCGTTCAAATCCCCGCTGATTGAGCGAAAGGGGATTGTTGTTGATCATAGTTATTAAGGAAATTAAATTTTGAGTGTTAGTAAAATTTGGAGTTTGCCTTACAATTCCTTGACCACCGAGCCTTCCCGCCAAGGCTGTATCAGCCGCCGTGCTCACGAGCACACATTTGGTCCTTCGAGCCGGATCGGTGGCAAACTCGTATTGTGCAAACTATTCAACGTTCACCTTCGCTGTCGGCTTCACGGATCTCCAATAACTTCCATGGCTACCATCGAGGATCTGCTAGCCGAACAAATCCAAACGATATATTCCATCTCGAGAGTTCTGCCGAACTTTAAAAAACTTGGACAAGCCAAGATGACCCGCGCTGTATCCCAGGAACGACTTGCCGGTCTCAAGGAGTACTTCGCAAAGTGCCAGAGCCTCCAAGCGAAGATTACGCGCCTAGCCAGTGCCAAGATGAAGTCGAAGCACGAATATTTCCAAACCGAGCAATTTTTGGCGTGTGAGGACGTCTACAACCAAACCGCGGACTACATCGTGGAGGTATTAGCCGGATTTGAGATACCATTTTACCAAGCCACAGCAGCAGACGTAAGCGGTTTTTCTGATTCTTCTCGTCCGTCAACTCGTTTACCGAAGCTGAATCTACCTACGTTCGACGGGAGTATCGACAAGTGGGAGAACTTCCGCGACCGATTTACATCGCTTATTCGTTACGATCAAACGCTATCAAATGTAGATCGCATGCATTACCTTATCTCTTGTGTTAAGGGGGAAGCAAGTAACGCGCTAAGCAATCTCGCGGTAACGGATGCTAATTTTCCCATAGCTTGGGATATTTTGATCGCGCGGTATGATAACAAACGCCGATTAATTAATTGCCATTTACAATCCTTATTAAATTTACCGTCAGCCTCCGCGAACACTTCCAAGGACCTTTGCGCACTCCGCGATCAAACCAACGCGGCAGTACACGCTCTCAAAAATCTCGAGCGACCAGTCGAACATTGGGGTGACATTTTAGTGTTTTTGGTTACGCAAAAACTCAATAAACATTCGCGAGAAGCTTGGGAATTAAAGCACGGCATTACAGTTCCGTATCCCACGTTTGAGGAGCTCAATAAATTCTTGAACAATCGAATTCGAGCATTAGAGACAATGCTCCCGGTAAAGCCAAAAGAAAAGTCAACAGACGCGACTAAATCAACGAAAAATAACACTCTCGCATCACATGCGGCTTCGACCTTTACATTCGCTTGTCCTGTGTGTAAGGGCAATCACCTGTTGTACCAATGTTCGACCTTCTTAAACCAAACACCGTCTCAGCGTTTCGACTTTATTCGGAAAAATAACCGTTGCCTTAATTGCTTCAGTTCGAAGCATAACATGAAAGAATGTACAAGCTCGCGCGTATGCAAACAGTGCCATAAAAGGCATCATACGTTATTACACTTTAATGCCGCTACCAAACCGTCAAGTTCGGACCAAACCGTTGCGCCAGAGACAGCCCGCGATAATAGCGAAAGCGAAGTCGCAATTCATTTAGTTTCCGAAACCCTACCGTCGTCCTCGACAATTCTCCTCGCCGTCGCCCGAGTACGGATACATTCGCAACATGACCGCGTCGTTACAGTGCGCGCTCTTATTGACCCGGGATCCGTCGCGACTCTCATTACCGAGTCTGTCGTCCAATGCCTCAAACTTCCGAAAGTTAAAACCTTTGTACGTGTCACCGGCGTTGGCGAAGCCGATTCGATTGTGCGTCACGCGACAAAGGTTACGATTACTCCTACGTCTGGCGACGGACCTGCCTACGCGACGAACGCGCTCATTCTCAAAAAATTAACCAAATACCTACCGTGCCAATACCCGTCGACGAGGCACTGGAGGCATGTTTCCGGGCTCAACTTCGCCGATAGCGATCCCATGAGTCGCGAACCGATTAACTTAATCATTGGAGCGGATCTCTACGGAAGATTACTTCGAGAGGGCATTCGTCAGGGTCCCGCAAATGAACCCGTTGCACAAAATACCGCGCTGGGCTGGATTCTATTCGGTCCAGTCACTAGCTCATCCACCCATCCTCGAGCTTCCGTTCACGTTCATAACGGAGTCGCAGAGGATCTCGACTCCGCGCTCCGCAATTTTTGGGAGATTGAAGAGATCCCTCAGAAATCACACATGAGTCCTGAGGAAAGCCGTTGCGAGGCTCATTTCGTTGGGACTCACACCCGTATAAATCAAGGACGCTACGTCGTCAGACTACCGTTTCGAGGTGATCTTCCCGTCGCGTTGGGTGATTCACGCCCTACGGCCTTAGCAAGTTTACAACGTCTGGAAAAACGCCTCCACCGTGAGCCGAGTACGGCTTCAGAATACCGCGAGTTCCTATCCGAATATGTTGACCTCGGTCACATGGTCAAAGTAGCCGAGCCCTCGACGGTGGACATCAAGTCCCCGCGATATTATATACCGCACCACGCTGTAAGGCGAGCAACGAGCGAGACGACACGCTTACGCGTCGTATTTAACGCCTCAAGCAAGACAACCAACGGCTTGTCGTTAAACGACCAGCTATTGGTCGGCCCAAAATTGCAAATCGACATTGCCACCGTTATTTTGCAATGGCGTTTACACCGATATGTGCTTACTGCCGACATTGCGAAAATGTATCGGCAAATTCTAGTCGATCATCGCGATACCGATTTTCAACGCATTCTATGGCGCGATTTACCTGACAAACCGGTCGACGACTATCGCTTGTTAACTGTCACGTATGGGACAGCTTCCGCGCCGTACCTCGCGCTTCGTGTTCTTAAACAATTAGGGCAAGACGAAGGCGCGCGGTTTCCACTTGCCGTTCCAATATTAAATTCACAGATCTACGTAGACGATGGCGTTTTCGGAGCCGACAATAAAAATGTAGCTCGTGAGATGCGCAACCAATTAATTGCACTATTAGATAAGGGCGGTTTTCGGCTGCGGAAGTGGGCAAGCAATTGTACCGATTTAGTAGCCGATATCGACCCGTCGGATCACGGTCTCGCTCAGCAAAAATTATTAACCGGAGACGAGCAACTTAAAGTTCTCGGAATCGCATGGAATCCTACGCCGGACGTGTTTTATTTCCACGTGTCTCTCGGCCAGAGCCTCGATAAGACAAAACGCTCGATTCTATCAACAATCGCCAAACTGTTCGATCCGTTAGGCTGGGTGGCACCCGTCATTATCACTGCCAAAATATTTATGCAGCAATTGTGGCTGCTTAAATGCCAACGGGACGACGAGATACCAGCCGATTACCTCTCGCAGTGGCGACATTATCATGAGAGACTCCAGTCTCTTAACCGTCTGGAAATTCCTCGCTGGACGGCGCATGGAGCTAACACGATACATCGCGAACTGCACGGCTTTTCGCACGCTTCGACTAAAGCGTACGCCGCGTCGGTCTATCTTCGCACACTTTCCGCCGACGGGTCCGTCACTATTACGCTTCTCATGGCAAAAGCGAAAGTAGCTCCGCTAAAAACCATAAGCGTGCCGCGCCTCGAACTATCAGCCGCGCTATTGCTCGCTCGACTGCTAAAATTCGTGCAATTGACGCTTAATTTTGCCAATGTTGATTGTGTTTGTTGGACAGATTCAACAATTACTTTGACGTGGATTAGTCAATCTCTAGCACGCTGGAAAACTTTTGTCGCGAATCGCGTCTCCGCGGTTCAATTATTACTGCCCTGTGCAAAGTGGCGGTATGTCCCGACCGAAGCTAACCCTGCCGATTGTGCGTCTCGCGGCTTAGCACCCGATGAAATCGAACAGCATCCGCTATGGTGGACCGGGCCATCTTGGCTCTCAAAATCGCCTGATCATTGGCCTTCCATGCCGTCCTCCCTCAATCATGCCGATACATCCGTCGAGGAGCGTAATCTTCAATCAATTTGTATCGCCGGTGTCGTGGAACAATGAGATCTCGCGACTCGCTTTTTGTCCTGGCACACCCTCGTGCGCGTTACTGCTTACGTGCTCCGTTTTGTTAAAGCAGCGCGGCAGCCTAATCGCTTATTGCAACGCGACAACCCTTTATCGGTCGTTCTCGACGCAGACGAAATCCGAGCCGCGAAGCAGTATTGGATCAAAACATTACAAGCCGAAATGTTCCCGGAACAGGCAACGCGCTTAACTAATCAACGCCCAGTATCAAAATCCAGCTCTCTTTCCGGACTCAATCCATATGTCGATGCCACCGGAATTATTCGAGTCGGTGGTCGATTGCGGCATTCCAGCCTTCCCGAAACAAGAAAACACCCGATTATTTTCCGGTCCCATCCCGTCCTATCGCTTATAATCGATCACCATCACGTGCGAACAATGCACGGGGGTCCTCAACTAACGCTCGCGTCCCTGCGGCAACAGTACTGGATCCTGCGTGCTCGCACGACAGTCCGCGCGGTACTCTACCGATGTGTTCGCTGTGCTCGCGAAGCCGCTAAAATACCAAACGAACTCATGGGGGATTTACCGGAACCACGTGTCAATCGCGTCCCTCGCGCCTTCATTAATAGCGGCGTCGATTACGCGGGTCCGATCGCCTTACGAACTAACCCCGGCCGCGGGCATAAATCTCACAAGGCATATATCGCGCTTTTCATCTGCCTAACGACCAAAGCGATACACCTAGAACTTGTAAGCGATTACTCCTCAGCGACATTTCGCGCGGCCTACCATCGCTTCATTTCGCGACGTGGTTTGCCAAAACACATGTACTCGGATAATGGTACAACATTCCGAGGCGCCGAACGCGAGATGTCAGAGGCGTATTCGCAGGCCATACGTGATCCAAACTTTCTAAACCGATTAAGTAGCGACAATACCTCGTGGCATTTCTTGCCTCCCGCTGCCCCGCACTTCGGCGGGCTTTGGGAAGCCGCGGTGAAGAGCGTTAAATATCATCTAACACGATGCGTGGGAAATCATACTCTGACGTATGAGGAGTTAACCACAGTGCTTTGTCGCATTGAAGCGTGCCTGAATTCTCGCCCGATCGCCGCTTCGTCCGATAATCTGAACGATTATACCGCCTTAACGCCAGGGCACTTTTTGATCGGGACACCTCTTATAGCGCTACCTGAGCCGAACGTACTCGAATTAAACGAACAGCGACTGTCCCGATGGCAGTTAACCCAGCGCATCGCCAAAGGTTTTTGGAAGTGTTGGCAGAATGATTACTTGCAGACCCTTCAACAACGCCCGAAGTGGCGAATCGCGCAGAGGTTGGCCCGCGTAGGCCAAATCGTATTAATCAGAAATCCATTGGCTCCACCGTGTCAATGGGAGCTCGGGCGTATTCGCGAATGTCATCCCGGCGCCGACGGCTTGACGCGCGTCGTGACGGTTCAAACTAGTCGCTCCGAATACAAACGACCACTTACAAAAATCTGCTTTTTACCGGTAACCATTAATGAGGAAAGCGATAAACATTCCGTCACGGCGGGCGGCACCAATTAACGCTACAACGAAGCATGTTCGGCTATAACAACCATGTCTGCGAGTTCTCTATATCCTTTGTTCATTATTGTAATTCCGCGGATAAATTCACGCCTTATTTTATTTTTGTCTATACATAATCTCACTATGCTGCGATTTGTCATCGTGATTCTGTGTTCGGCTGATTGTACCTCACATATACCGTCTTCGACATTAAAATTTATGTCTGTAATCATAGCATTTCGAATGTATAATTCGAGGCGGGCGGTATGTTTCGAACCATCCGTTGGCTGCTCGTTAACTCAATATGTACACGCTTCGCGAACGCGGCGATCATCCAGCGGTCACATGTCAACAATAATAAGAAGTGGTATTATTTCCCCGCCATCGCGACCGTTGACCTTCTCAGTAGCGCGTTTGGGGAAAAGAGCTCAGATCGCTTCGAGAAGTCGTTCGAGGTACACAAACCAATTGTTCAGTTCCGTATCAGGTGAAACAAAAACGGCAGCGAGAGTTATTGCAAGATAAGGCGTTCAAATCCCCGCTGATTGAGCGAAAGGGGATTGTTGTTGATCATAGTTATTAAGGAAATTAAATTTTGAGTGTTAGTAAAATTTGGAGTTTGCCTTACAATTCCTTGACCACCGAGCCTTCCCGCCAAGGCTGTATCAGCCGCCGTGCTCACGAGCACACACTTTTGTTTAAATGTTAAGTCTATAATTTGTCTAATTGATTAACGACAAGTTCTGCACTACAAATGCTCTCTTTACATCTTCTATAAGAGTGGTGCGACCGTGGTAGACTTTAACTTTCTTTTATAAAGCAATGCACACGCTGTGCAGCAAACGCAAAAAAAACTTTCAATTCAATAAATGCTAAATTAGATATCGCATTGAGGTATTTATCCCTTGCCCTCTCTCTCATGTGCTCTGCTCGCTCGCTCGCCTGTCTCGCTCGCTCGCTCTTGGTCGACCACGCTTCCGCACGCCAGAAAGGTTCCCGAGAGAAAAAGACCAAGGGATCCACGCACTCTGCGACATCTCCCACCAATCCTTCTTCGATGCGCCACCTCATCGATTACCATATGATTTGCTAGACCCGCGAAATCTGATTCAGCAATTTAGAACGTGCAGAATTATTTCTTTTAACACAATTAATCCTTGATAAGTCTCAGCTCGTAATTGTTTTTGATTCTGTTTACAATAATTAATTCGATCCTTTTCAATTTTTATATAACTATCTACAAGCCATTGTTGGAATAATCGTCTGCCTATAATAAAAATATTAAAATTATCACATATAGCTATGTGATATTTTACATATGCAGCTCTACTTACTCGTTTATTACAATTCTTACGTTGTAAATTATCATGCCATCCTTGATTACCATATGGATAGAATAATGGATAAATCCATGGTTCTACATTTAGATTCATTGTACTGACTTGTTGTAACGTTTTCTCATTTTTATTATATATTGTTACATACGTTTCCGGAATTTCACCATCTGCTGTAGTAAAAAAAACAGCTGCAACTTCATTTACTCTCTGCACATTGTATCGGCCACGATCAATGCCTTTTTTTGTCAAAAATCCCAATTGTAATTCACGTATACTATTATTTTCAGTGATTTGTTCAATTTCTTCATGCATCATTCGGTAAGATTGTGCAAAAACATTATTTGTACGCATTATATTATCTATTAAATGTAAAATTTCTTTATCAAGATTCGAATTTCGATGTAATCGACATTCTGTTGCTTCATTATTATCCACAATAAAAAGTTGACCATAACTTGGCATTTCGTTAGATGAGAGATATAACGCAATATTAATTTGATAATTTTGTCCTTAAATTTTAAAACAATAAGGTCCACGTCTTTGCGCACTAAAATCTGCTAAGTTTGCATTAAATGACACGAATGAAAATGTATTATTGTAACCACGAATATGATTATAAAAATGATTTGATTTTTGATGATTTCCAATAAATAATTCATAAAGTTCATACGGAGGTTGTGGTAAAGAATCTAACTTAACAGAACCATGGCTGCAACAATCATTAAATGAATTACCCTTATTAGCTACTTTTTCAGAATTAAAATGTTTTGCACCACAATGTTCACAACATATATTCATTTCTCCTATGTAATACTCTATGATATTTTGTAGTTGAGTAGTATAAGATTTATTAATATCTACAAATCCTTTTTTTAAAGCTCGAGTCTTTTCCTTACGATTTGCATTTTTACTTTTATCAATTATATTGTGTAATGTGCTAGGTATAGAGAAAGTAATATTGTTATTTAATAAAGTTTCTGTAGTTGAATTGTGAACATTTCTAATTATATCAGTATCATCGTTAACATTAACATTATTTGTTGGAGATAGTACTTTCATATATGAATTAACCGATTGTGAAACAACATAATTTATTACTATATTTTTCGAGAAGCTTGTTAAAGTTTGCGCTATATTTGGACAAATCTCACCGCTATTTGATAAAGATTGACAATCTTGTTTAGTTATCATTCGTTTCATTTCCCGTCTTTCCATCTGAGATTTTGCTTTTCTTTCTCGTTTATTACACTGGAATTCTTCTTTTTCAGCAGTTCGAACTACTTTTCTTCGAGGCATAATTAATTTTTTTTTTATTAGTGTAATAAAATAATTAAATAATCTGAATCAAAGTCAATTTCAATTCAACATCAAGCCAAAGTAAATTTCAGTTCAAATTACAGCCAACTTAATTTAAGAGAAAAAAACCAATTTCAATAATCAATTTTAATTTATGTATCATTAAATAATAATCAATAATAATTATCATTATAATAATACTTTATCAATTTTTATTTATTTTAGTTTAAAATTAATTAAATTAGTATAATTTATTTAATTTAATATTAATTTAAAAATATAAAAGAATTTTAATCTCATAATTTTAATAAAAATTATTTTTAATTCAACAATTTAAAGTAAAATTAATTTTAATCCAACACTTCAAATCAAGTAATATCAAAAATAATTTCAATCAAATTAAAATTAATTTAAATTTACAATTAAAGTTAAAATTTATTTTTTAATTAAATTAATTCGAATTAAAACATAATTTTAATTAATTAATTTAAATGGAAACTAACTTTAAACTAATAATTTAATTAAAATTAATTTAATTTAATAATCTAATAATAAGTTAAAATTAATCTTAATCGAAATAAAAATTACTTTTAATCTAGATGTAAGTAAAAACGATTTAAACAAAAGCTAATTTTAATTAAATAATTTAAATCACAACTAATTTGAATCAAATAAAAACTAATATCAATTTAAGTTAAATTTTAATCTAATAAAAAATCCAAATTACAATCAATTTCAATTTAACAATCCATCATAATCAATTTCAATTTAATTCAAATTTCAATCCAATAATCTAAGCCTCAAAATCAATGTTAATCCACTTAATCCAAATCACAATAATAATTTTAATTCAATCAAATTTCAATCGCTAATAATTCAAATCATCAATTTCAGTCCAACAATCCAAGTAACAACCAATTTTAATTTACAAGTCAAATTTAATTCATTTCAGTCCAACAATCCAGGTAACAACCAATTTCAATTCACAAGTCAAATTTCAATTCAATAATAATTTCAAATCAATAACTACTCACAACTAATTTCAAGTCAAGTTTATTTTCAATCTAATAATCCAAATCACAATTAATTTCAGTCTAATCCAAGTCACAATCAACTTCAATTCAAGTAATGTCAAATTTATTCAATTTTATATCAAATAAAATTCAATTTTGGTAAAAATAAAAATTAATTAATTTCAACGAACAATTTTAATTAAATCTAGTTTTACAATTTTTTTTAAATTTGTTGGCATTTATTTGTTGGGCTCGACTTATTTAGTTATCCGTCGTCCGTCTTGTTATTGCGGGCATGTATTAGTATAAGGCATTGTCTCGGTATTTACATTCTTTTGTATTGTATGTCTTCCGTATATGTTCATCCGTTCGTCGTCTGAGATTTTTGTCGAATTCGTGTCCTCGCGTGATTGGCGCGATTTGAAGCGTCGGTTATTTTGACGACGGTATATAAGACGACCGCCCGATCGAGAGACGGACACACACACTCATTATTCTCCTCGTATTGAATCCGCGTAATAAACAGTTTTCAACGCAATAAAGCACTTTATTCAAATATCTCCTCTCTCAACAATTTTAATCTTAATATTTTTATTTTATTTATTTTTATTATTTTTTATTTTTATACTTTTTAATTTTTTTATTTAATTTAATTTTTAAATTATTAAATTTAATTGTTTATAATTTAAATTAATTTTAATTAAATAATTATAACAATCAAAACAAATCAATTTAACAATAAATTTAATCGCAATTAATTTCAATATAATTTAAAATTAAAACTTTTTAATATAATAATTTATGATCAATTAAAATTAATATCAATCAAAATTAATATTTGTCGCTAGTGGTGAAAATAAGCTTAAACGACTTGACTACGACGTAACTAGCAATTTTATTTGATTATTTCACGACGTTTCGACCATTTGGTTGTGGTCCTTTTCAAGTGAAATTTCATCAATTAAACCGAGGTTAACATAACATCACACCGGTGTTATTTGAAATCGAAAGTTAAACGTTAAAAGAGGAACACGTCCCATCGTTATGATGTTAAAAGTTAAAAATTAAAAGAGGAACACGTCCATCGTTATGATGTTTCGTCAACGACATCGACGAGTCGTTGACGAAACATCATAACGATGGGACGTGTTCCTCTTTTAATTTTTAACTTTTAACATCATAACGATGGGACGTGTTCCTCTTTTAACGTTTAACTTCGATTTCAAATAACACCGGTGTGATGTTATGTTAACCTCGGTTTAATTGATGAAAATTTCACTTGAAAGGACCACAACCAAATGGTCGAAACGTCGTGAAATAATCAAATAAAATTGCTAGTTACGTCGTAGTCAAGTCGTTAAGCATAATAATTTATAATAAAATAAATTTTAATCTCAAAATTTAAATTAGAATCAATTTAAATCAATTGTAATTAATCCAAAAATTAAATTATTAAGTTAATTTTAACTTAATAATTAATATTAAAATCGATTTTAGTATAATAACAGAAAATTAAAAAAGAACTTTATTTTAACTGAATCTAAATAATTTAAATTTGATAATAATATATATATTGATAAATGTAATATATATATATATATATATATATATATAAAAGCAGAATAATACATTTTTATACATATATAAAATTTAAATAATTATTTGGAACAAACTATATGACAATTCGGTTGTAAAAAAAGATATAAAAAAGGATATTTATTCTTTTCTTTATATCTTGTTTCTCTCTCTCTCTCTCCCCCCCCTCTCCCCCCCATCTAATTCAATCTTCCACTCTCTATCTTCTCTCTTGATGAAAATCTTCTTTTCTCTATATCTTTTTTATTTCTCTTTCTATTTTTTCTTGTATTTGTTTTTAACCCCTCTTCTTTAGGCTTTTCTTCATATAACTTTTAACAGCTGTAATAAATTATTTATTTATTAGATTTTGTATAATAAAATAGAGTGATACGTATTTATACGTACAATGTGTAAATGATTACTTATAATTATATGAATGTAATAATATATATATAATTATAGTATCGGGACTCCTCTATAACACATAAGTGGGTGATGCGGAGAAGGTTGAGCAGACGGCCTAGGTAGCTTAATGGTTAGAGCAGTCGCCCGGAAAGCGGAAGGTTCCGGGTTCGAGTCCCGGTCTAGTCACCCGAAAGACCCGATTCTTTTTCGCGGATCCCCATAATATATGTATATAAATATATATACATATATAATAAATATATATATGTAATAATATATATATACTTTTGTGAAATATAGAAAAATTAATTTATCGCTCATTTTTAAATATTAATATTGCTTTAATAATCAAGTCAATAACATACTTTTTTATCTGTGTATCTTCTCTCTATCGATTATGTATCTTCTCACTTTCTCTATCTTTCTCTCCCTCTCTTGCTCCTTTTTCTTCTCGATGAAAATCTTTTCTTTATTCTATTTCTCTTTCTTTATTTTTTGTTTGTTTTTCTTATTGTTAACTATTTATAACCTGAAATATATTATTATTTATTAATAATAATATTAAGAATTTGCAGGAAGACATCTGCTGGCAGCAAAATGTTGTCTAAACAATATAATTAAATATGAAAAAGATTAATTTATCGCTCGCCATTAAATATTACTACTCCTTTAATCGTCAAGTCAGCGCCGTATAAACCACACGGCGACAATTGTCGGTGTTCAATATTAAAAGAATTATTAAAAGAGTATTAATATTTAAGGCGAGCGATAAATTAATATTTTACATTTTTCAATGTATATCGTTTGAACAACATTTTGCTACCAAGCAGATGTCCGGCTTGAACAGTTATTTAATTTCTGCCACATATATTTAATTATTAAATACTGACCAATGTCGCCGCGCGGTTTATACAGCGGGTTATACGGGTATACGTGAACTTCAAATGCTTTACAACTTTTTATTTAATATAATTATTGTATTGCTAGCCTTAAAATATTAATACTCCTCTAATAATAAAATCAGCGCCGTATTAATTGAGCGGCGACTATTGTACGGTATTCAATATTTCAAGACGAGGCAAAAATTAAAAAAGTGTGCAAGCCGACATCTGCTTCGCAACAAATGTTGTACAAACAATATACTTTTGAATACGGAAAAGATTAATCTATCGCTCGTCTTCGAATATTAATACTACATTTTAATAATCAAATCAGTGCTGTATACCATACTTTTTGTCAGTGGATCTTCTCTTTATCTGTTATGTATCTTCTCTCTCTCTCTCCTCTCTCTCTCTCTCTCTAGCCTCTCCTCTCTCTCCTACTAGTCTCTCTCTCTCTCTCTCTAGTTCTCTCTCTCTCTCTTTCTCTCTAGCTCTTTCTCTCTCTCTTAGCTCTTTTTTCTCCTCGATAAAAATCTTTTCTCTTCTTTTTATTATATTTCTATTTCTTTATTTTTGTTATTTCTTAACTATTTATAACCTGAAATATGTATTATAATATTAGAAACGTAGCAGAAATTGAAAGGATTTGCAAGCCGACATCAAGAGACACGGTATAGTCTCGCGACCAGTTATGGGCGTAGCCGAGACACCGTGTATCTTAACGCGAGTCGGACATTTGAGTCTTTATAATATTTGAATTTTCCATAACGGCTGAAGCAATCGAGTTTATACTAGACTTAATCGATAGATTGAGTTCGAATTATATAATAAAAGTGTCTTTATTTCTGCTCTACGTGATTTGTAAGCAGAGATATATAAATGCAAAGTCGAAATATGAAAAATTTCTTTTAAGAAACGTCCCCGTTATCATTATCATCGACCACGCATACATAGTAGTATCGTGCTACACGTATTCACACGTATACAACACATGCGCACACATATATCACACGTACACAACACATGCAAGATGCATGTAGTGGTAATCTTGTCCATCTCGCACGTTTTACAACAGATGGCGATAGTGGCGTCCGCCATATCGGCAGCGTGCGGGGTTATGTTGGCTAACTCTCTCTCTCTCCTCTCTCTCTCTCTCTCTCTCACACACACTCTCATTCTCACTCACTCACTCACTCACTCACTGTTCGTCTTGTGTACTTATTGTAAGACTAGCGTGCGCATGTCCGGTACCGTTCGGTGACGGCCCGTCAGCTGCTGCCACCAATACCGGGTGTCCGTGGAGCATGCGCAGCTCCACGAGAGCGAACCACCTCGAGACCGGCGGGAGAGCTGACACTCCTTCGGAAAGTATAACGAATCAGACGCGTTCGGTGTACGGGAGTCTTTTGGAATTCTTTTGTTAATCAGTTACTTATACTTAAATATATCTGTTTTACTTTACTTTAATCCACGGTGTTAAATATTTCTGACTCCGATCCTGTTAATCCCTAATTGGTCAAATTGATCTAAACTGCGCGCCCGCTTGCCAACCTTTCCACGTCTCCTTTATTATCACTCGATATTAAATGGAAACGCCTAAAAACAATTTCCGAAAGTAATTCTAGCTTACATCTCAGAAGTGGGATTCAAGTGGGTCATACTGATCAACTAGTGAAATAGTAGGACTATAGGCCGGTTTAAAAAACCCGGGGCCCGAGGGGGTGCGGGGGGGGGGGGTTTTTTGGTGGCGAGGGGGGGGGAAAGTCACCCCGGGGGGGGGTCTTATCCAATAAGCTTTCTGTTTAAAACAAAAGTAAAAATATCTATTCAAAAAGGCTGCCGACAATCGGGGGGGGGGGGGGGATGTACAGATATCAACGGATTGATACAATTTTGAGTGATAATGATATTATGTTTAAATATCGTTTAGCATTTAAAGCATTGACTGAACGCTCTGTGGACACACCACGACATGTTTGCGTATCATGCGAGAGATTGTGTTATAAAAAAAGTGTTTCTAAAGTCAATAGTCTTCAGACACAAGTACATGTTAAAATTTGGAAAGATTTAATGACGTATGTACAACAACAAAAAGTTGATGCGCAATATATATGTAATTATTGTGCAGGCAAATTTCGTAAAGGTTTAATGCCTGCATACTGCGTCTTAAATAATCTTTTTACAAATCAGGTGCCTGAAGTAATATCATCTCTTAATACATTCGAAAAAATTCTTATACAGAGAGCTAAAGCGTTTCAAACTGTTCTTAAAATGGGAACTGTTATTAATAAAAAGTTGCCTAAAAGACAAATGGTATCAAAAGTTAAAGGTAGAACATTTCATTTACCACTTGCGTTACAGGAGACATTGAATAAATTATGTTCTAATACTGATCCAATAAATATTAATCATGAGTTATATATATTAGTTAGAGGTATCCCGACAAAATCAAAGATTATTTGGGAAGAGGTAGTTGATGTTAAAAAAGTATTTGACACTTTAACGTGGTTAAAACGCAACAATACTTTATATTCTCATATTATATTGCCAAATGATTACAATGATTTACGTTTACCAAAATTAAAAAATTCAGAATTTCAAATACAAGATGAGACAGAAGATAATGTAGAAGTAGCTGATGATGAGACTGAATTATTAAATGAGACAGAAGGTAATGCAGAAGTAGCTGATGATGAGACTGAATTATTAAATGATCCGATAGAAGAAATAAAAAATGATATGTTAGAAGGTCAACGGAAAGCAATGTTGACTCAAGTGACTAATGCTGAAAACGATGGCTATTACGAACAATATACCATCTATCCCTTATATGAAAAGAAAGCAAATAAAACTGCGACAGCTTTATATCAAATGTTAAAAATTCAGGACTTGCCTCTGAACAATCGTGAGCAACATTTAGATTTAATGTGTTTTCCAGATTTATATTCTTCTGGTATTAATGGACAACGTGAAATTAGACAAGTTAAACTCCATGATCATGAATTTATTAAATGTCGTTTGACATCTAAACATCCACAGTATAGATTAAATCTACAATATGTATTTTATTTATTGAACGATGCAAATATGCGTCAATTAAGTCGTGGAATTTTTCATAAAATGAATGTAACTAATCCGCGACTTCGTTATACAGCCGCAGAATACCTAGACGCAATGTCGAAAGAATTGTTGGAATCTAATTTGAGTACAATATTTGCCACACTTCGAAATACGGAGCAATATTGGTGTAAACCGAGAAACGATTTAAATTGTATGACGCAGCATTATGGACCTGCGACATGGTTTTTAACACTCAGTCCAAGTGAGTGGTTGTGGGAAGATTTAGGTGAATATATTCGTGAAGTAAATGAATGGCATGACGCTTCCTTAAGCGTTAGCGCACTCGTTGTTAGAGATCCAGTATCAACATCCAGGTTTCTCGATAATAAGTTTCGGGCAATGCTTGATTTCATTAGGTCTAAAGATCATCCAATTGGAGAAGTAACGCACCATTTCTGGCGACGAGAATATCAAGGTAGAGGTATACAACATTTTCACTTATTAATTTGGATTAAAAATGAAATGCACCAATTTTCGGTGAATCTACTATTGAGGAAGTTTCCAAATTTATTTCACAACATATAAGCTGCACAATACCGGATCAAAATATTTCGCCATTGTTGTACAGACATGTTGATACGCATCAGCGACATACACATAATGATTATTGTCTTTGTTCTAAAAAAATAGGACGTAAAGTTATTCGTCGATGTCGTTTTGGATTTCCTCGTCCCGTTACTGAAACTTTGAATATCAGGGATGTGGCAACTTCGATAGCCGGTAGAAAACAATTGAAACATAAAAGTAGACTTTACGATCTTCCTAGAACGGATAATGAAGGTAATATAAATGACTATAATCCTGTTCTTCTTACTGCATGGGAAGGTAATATGGATATACAATTTATTGGTGAAAAATCATCGCTGCTAACCTGGTATGTTACTAAATATATGAATAAAGCGAGAAAAAGTGAATTATCTGAGAATATTCTTGATAGTAAGGACAACAAAAACAAATCATTAGCGAGTCATCTTTGGAATATTGCTTTGCGATTTACGAATAATAGAGAATGTGGAGCTCTCGAAGCTGCTGATACATTGTTAGGTATTCCTTTGTATGGAACTGATCGAAATACAATCATCAGATGGTTAAATGTTAATCAAATACGATATAGAAAATTAAAAAATCGTAAAGAAATTGAAGCTCTTGATCCTGAATCTACAGATATATTTTATCAATCTTTGACAGATGATTATTATCCACATAGACCAAACGAAGAAAATATATCTCTTTATGAATTTGCACAGTGGTATGATGTCTCAAAGATCAAACCAAAAAATAAGTATGTTGAATATTATAAAATAGATGATGGTAAATATCTTAAACGACGACAACGTGGATATCTTATTGATCATTTTAGATATAATGTTAATACACAGCCGGAAAATTATTTCTTTGCGTTATTACTTCTGTTGAAACCATGGCGAAAATTAAACGATCTTAAAAACGGAGATACATACGCCGAATCGTTTTAGAAAGAAAAATTGCATCTTGTACAAGCGTTACTATATCATGAAAAATTAGAAGAATTGCAAAAAGCATTTGAAACTGCAAAACAGTTAGTTCAGCAGTGCCTAGATGACAATTTACAAAAACAACAGTCTCAGGATGATCCTGAAAATCCGATAGGTGTTCAAAATATAGGAGCTGGTGAAGCAATGCAAGATTTTAAGGATCTTGGTGATAAAGCGGTTCGAGAAATCGACATATCTGAAATGATAGCAAAATTAAATACGGATCAAAAACGTGTGTTCGATAAAGTTATCAATACTGTAGAGTCAGATGAATCAATATTGCGATTATATGTTAGCGGAGAAGGTGGTACTGGAAAAAGTTTCTTAATCAAGACTATTAAATGCTGGATAAAACAAAATCTCAACAAAGATACTGCTGTAACAGCACCTACTGGTATAGCAGCATTTAATATAGATGGTTTGACAGTTCATAGATTGCTTCAATTACCCGTTGAACATGGTCAAACTCTTAAGTATAAACAATTATCTGATTGTGTATTAAAAGTTTTACGAACAGATCTTAAAGATATTATTCTTTTCGTAATTGATGAAGTGTCAATGATATCTAATTTGAATTTAATATATATTTATCTTCGATTGTCTGAGATATTTGATACTACTAATTGCGATGATGGTTGGTTTGGTCGAAAGCATATTCTTTTATTCGGAGACTTGCTTCAATTGCCTCCTGTACGCAAAGATCTTATCTTTACACATTTATCCGATCATAAAATTGCTAATTATCTTGGTTCTTTAAATGCTGTTAATTTATGGATTACATTATTTGAATATGATGAATTGATAATCAATATGCGTCAGCAAGGAGATAATTCATACCGTGAATTATTGTCGCGAATTCGTATTGGTTTAGTGACAAAATCTGATTGTAAAATTCTAGAGAGTAGAAAAATATCTTTCAAAGCTGATTCTTTCGAATCTAGATTAAATGAATTATGTGATTTTATTAACAGTTTATCTTCGGACACTGTTTGTTTATTTCCTACTTGTAATATGTGTGATGTTCTTAATAATGCAATGTTAAGTCGCATTACTTCCAAAGAAATATTATTAATTGCTGAAGATACGATTGATTGTACATCATATGTAAAAAAGAAAGTATTAAAAGTATTGTCAAATAACGATGATGATAGTTCTCGAACAGCTGGACTTTCAAAACAAATTACAATTAAAATTGGAGCAAAAGTTATAATTCGGCGTAACATCGATGCCAGTTTGGGTCTTGTAAACGGTACAATTGCTAAAGTAATTTCAATTGTACGAGAAACATCTACTGATGACGTAGAAAAGATTAAACTTCTTTTACCATCAGGTTTAGAATATGAAATTGAAAGAGTAACGGCTAAATTTCAGGTATTGGATAGAGCGTATGTGATTCGAAAACAATTTCCATTATCTTTAAGTTATGGCATCACTATTCATAAAAGCCAAGGATTAAGTTTGCAAAGTGTTGTTATGGATATTGGCAACTCTGTATTTAGTTGTGGTCAAATTTATGTTGCCTTGTCGCGAGTAACATCTCTAGAAGGAGTGCATTTAATAAACTTTGATCCTTCAGCAGTAATAGCTAACGAAAAAGCTATTATTGAATATAATCGTTTAAAACAGATATACAATCCGAAAGCAGAAATGATTGTTGTGTCAAAAGAACGTTGTCGTAAAGTAAAAGATGTTCCATGGGCGTTACCAAAAATAGTTACTTCTGTTCAAAAATCAAATTCAGACCAAAAAATTCAACATACGGTTTCAAATAAAAGAATTCAAAGCACTGCTTGGATCATACGTGGTTTTCAGAATACAGACAAAATTTCATGTTATGCAAATACAGTATTGCAATGTTTATTACATTTAAATATTATTAGGCAGCAGTTGATTAATTGCGATAAAACAGACGTTTTACGTATATTAATGCATCGATATGAAAATGGAATGCGTAATCTAAATACATATGCAATACGGCAATGTTTAGGAGAATATTTTTTGAGTATGGTAAGACGAAACGCGTACGATTTTCTTACGGCACTTTGCGAAAAATATGATTGCATTACAAATTTGATACAACATCAAGTAACTTCTACCAAGCGATGCAAAACATGTGGTAATACAAAAACTATTGTTGAAAATAATATTGCTATTTCAATTTCCCTTGATAATTTAAAGAAAAAACGTTGTAATCTTAATGAATTATTAAATTCTACATTTTCACATTGGTTTCACTTACACAACGAATCATGTGAATATTGTACTGGAACTGATCAAATATTTAAAAATGAAGTAACATTAACAAGAGAAATAATTGTTATTCGTTTAATACTATTTTTAGCACAAGATGAATTAGTTTTTTTAACTAAAATTTTTTTATTTCTTTTTATTTTATATTAATTTTAAATTTGTATAAGTTTTTAAATTTTAATTTTTTATAAAAATGTTTATTTATTCGCGCAATTTTTGGACATTACTTTTTGTAGAGATATTAATTTTAGAACATACATTTTTTTCAATTGATATATTTTTTTATTTAAAAATACTTTTTTGTTTAACACTTTTTCACATGGCGCATGGACTTGGCATCTTGTTTATCTTTTTTTTTAAAAGATAAGTTTTTTTATGGTACGATTCTACATTTTCAAATTTAAATTTTTACTGATTCATTATACGACTCTATATATATCTGCAACTTTAATTTTCCACTGGTACAAGTTTCTACTTTTACTTGTCGCAATTTTTTTTTTATTTTATTACTTTTGTTACGATTGTACATGGGTTTATAATCGATAATTTTTCATACAATTCTATTGTACATGGGTTTGCAATGTAGGATTCTACATAAGTTTGCAATGGATAATTTTTAATACAATTCTACATGGGTTTGCAATAATTAATTTTTCATAGGATTCTACATAGATTTGCAATGGTTAATTTTTCATAGGATTCCACATAGGTTTGCAATAGATAATTTTTGTTAATAGCGTGCCCTTAACTGGTCGCCTTTTTTTACCTTTTTTTAAAGGTGAGTTTTTAGAGATTATTTTGTATTACACGTGCAGGCCAAGTGGCACTTTGTGTGCGTGTTTTCTGTGCGGAAAGCGGCCTATTTCCCACGCCGCCATCTAGCGGCGACGCGGTGAGTGAATAAGCCGCATTCAAAGCCATTGCCTACGGCTGAGCCGCGTTCAAAGTCATTGCCCACAGCTGAAGCCGTGGGCAATGATTTGCCTACGGCTTCAGCCGTGGACAATGACTTTGAACACGGCTATTCCCGCACCGTGCCGCCGCAAGATGGCGGCGTGCGATTGGCCACCTCGCGCACAGAAAACGCGCACAAAGTCACTTTGCCTGCACTTGTAATACAAAATAGTATGTGTATCACGTGCGGATTGACAATTGCTCACTCGTGTGGGGTGGTCGCACTCGCCTTCGGCTCGTGCATCCATCCCCCGCACTCGTGACCAATTGTCAACTTTTCGCACTTGATACACAATATACTATTATTTACAATATTAACGTATAATAATAATTTATTAACTTAACTAGATATTTAATAAAATTTTTTACAGATTTCGTTTTACAGATTATATGTTACGTGGATCAATAATGGAGGGATTTACACAGCCTCGATAAATGTCTAAGCAAAGTTACATAAATTATTAACTCTTTAAACATATGATTAAATACGAATAATGACTTAGCATATTTCTTCAAAAATTTAAGAGCATATTAATTGGTTAAAACATATACAATTTTTTATTAAAAAAAAACAATAATACAAACACTCGTTAGAAATAATTTTAGAAATGTTAAAGCATATATAAGATTTTTTATATCTGTTAAAGTATAAAAAAGGTTTTGAAGATTAACTCAGAGATATCGCGTAAAGTAACATGCATTAAAAAATCCTGAAAAAGGTACAAAAAATTAATAGGATTCACAGAGCCTTAGTGGACGACTAATCGACATTATGTAGATTAAGATTATCACAGTACATTTCCTAACCTTATAATAAAAGATTTTTAAACACTACTTTTTTATTAATGTATTGTTTTATATCAATTCTCATAACACGCCGCGTCAATTTTATTCAAGCATGTTGTTCAAAAAGTTATGCAAATTAACCAAAATAAACTAACAAATTATATATTAATCAAAATCTTAATAAAGATAACTTTTGTAACACGTGTTAATTTTACTCAAATCTTTTTGGAAGCAAATTAATGTAACTAAACTAAAAAATTAAAATATTAATAAAAATAAACTAAATAAATGCAAATGTGTTTATCACAGAATATCTTTGGTACATTGTGCGTATATCTTTGATAAGTTTTTTTTAGTAATTCGTTAGACAGTTTATGGTGAATCTTAAAAATTTATCAACTGTCCACCAATTTCTTTCCGTATGAATAATATATTATTATTTAAATTCTGTAGTTCTTGCAGAATATCTTTATCAACTGCTAATTTTTTTTTGTTTAATTGTAGTTTTTCTTGTTTTAGTTCCAACATTTTTTGTTTGAAGTTTTCCGATGTAGAAGATTTCCTTTCTAATAAGTTCATTGCAGTTGTCATAAGTTTTGGTTTCTTTATACCTAAATAAGGGGATGTTTGTAAAAAAACTGAAAATTTATAGCTAAAACTTAAAACTTATACGTGTAAATATTAATACATTTTTTATTTTTCGTACCTTCTGAATATTTTGTCGATGCAAATCCCTTAGCACTTGGAGCTGTATAGATTGCCTAAGCATCTTGCTCCTATTAATTATATAAAAATATAATATAAAATCACATTCAGGATTTCTAAAAATTGCAGTACTATATCATTAAAAAAATGATAATACATACTAAAGCATTATCGTCGTTTTCATTAGATAATAAATCGAATACATTGGTCATAACTTTTGGTTTTTTCGTACCTAAATAAAGGAATGTAATTACAATATTTATTATACATGTAAATATTAATATATTTAATATAAATTAGATTTTTTAATACCTTTTAAATATTTTGTCGATACAAATCCCTTTGCACTTGAAACTGTATAAATTGCCTGATTATCTTGCTCCTATTAATTATATAAAAATATAATATGAAATCGCATCTAAGATTTCTAAAAATTGCAATACTACATCATAAAAAAATTATAATACATACTAAAGCGTTATCGTCGTTTTCATCTGATGATAAATCGAATACAGTGTTCATAACTTTTGGTTTCTTCCTAAATAAAGGAATGTAATTAAGATATTTATTATACATGTAAATATTAATTTTAATATAAATAAGATTTCTTATATCTTTTAAATATTTTGTCGCGCGCGATACAAATCTCTTTGCACTTGAAGTTGCATAAATTGCCTGATTACCTTGCTCCTATTAATTATATAAAAATATAAAATGAAATTCTATCCACAATTTCCAAAACTTACAGAATAATTTATTACAAAATTGCAATATTATTTATAAAAAGAATCGTAGTACTTACTGAAGCGTTATTGTCTTCAATTTCAGATGAATGCCGGTTGCACAAAATATATTGAGTCACTATAAAAGCTACACGCATGCACATACATATGTAAGTGTTAAAAGAAATAATTCTGCATGTTCTAAATTGCTGAATCAGATTTCGCGGGTCTAGTAAATCATATGGTAATCGATGAGATGGCGCATCGAAGAAAGATTGGTGGGAGATGTCGCAGAGTGCGTAGATCCCTTGGTCTCTTTCTCTCGGGAATCTTCCTGGCGTGCGGTAGCGTGGTCGACCAAGAGCGAGCAGAGCACAGGAGAGAGAGGGCAAGGGATAAGTACCTCAAAGGAATATCTAATTTAGCATTTATTGAATCGAAAGTTTCTGCGTTTGCTGCACAGCGTGTGCATTGCTTAATAAAATAAAGTTAAAGTCTACCACGGTCGCACCACTCTTGTAGAAGGTGTAAAGAGAGCATTTGTAGTACAGAACTAGTCGTTAATCAATTAGACAAATTATAGACTTAACATTTAAACAAAAAGAATTGTCTCAGAAATTCAATTGGAAACCAGAACATCCTTCATTCCACAGTAAAATTTGTATAAATAAATTTAACAGGTTATGGGCTCAGGCCGACACGAGACTGACTCGTTATATTTAAAACATTGAGACAAGCGAGAGTAAGAAAGAGAGATAAGAGTGTTGAGACCGTGAGAGGAAACAAAAAAAAAGAACTAGCTCGTTGAAAGCGTGGCAATACGTGAAAAATTTGAACGTGAAAATCTCGATAATCGCGAATAAAAAGACGGCCGTTGAACGGCGAATATCGGTGAGCACGAGCACAGTGCGTGTGTACACGGTGCGAACACGCGAAACTCGATACATAGCGAAGTAAATAAACACGAGGTGTCAAACAGACAAACAGATATCAAATAATACGTAAATACGTTAAAGTGAAAAAAAAAATAAAATGGCACGGTCACTCGCGGAAGATCACGCTAATATAGAAAAATTAACTAGTAACGAAAATTTCCAAACGTGGAAATTTCAGTTAAGTATTTTGTTTCGCGGAAACGAACTGTATGACATAGTCGTTACCGAAACTCCCGAAGTCCGGCAGGACGCAGCGTGGAAAAGGAAAGACGCCCAAGCGCAAAAATATATAGTCACGATGTTTCGTACTTACAACGACGATCAGAAGATAGCCAATCGTAAAATATAAGTATTAGGTGAAAATATGGTCTTACGCGATTCGCTGATAAAAATACGTGGGGATAGCCCCAAAATATAAATAGAGAAGCAAACGCTTCTCCGAGTCACTTCACTTCTCAGCACTTCTCTGTACTTACTTCTCGGCGAAAATATACATAAACCTGCGCATGTATCGACAACAACCTTTTGTACTCAGACGAGCGGTATACTTGGACGCCGCTATAATAAATCCTTTACTACAAGGAGCGGAACATAATAATTATTCCGTGTGGATATTCCACACGGGTTTATCTATCCTTCGTTGCATCCTGCAATCAGAGGAGCGGCCTCACGGCTGGGACATCATCTCGCAATATAAAAAACGTTGGGTAGAGAACGCGCCGGCTTACAACCGGCGCATCAGTTCTCAAATTATTATTAAACATTTTGGTCCTTCGAGCCGGATTAATTTCCGGAGGCGTCGGACGTCTCGGAGGAGACGAAACCGACTCAAGTCTGAGTGCGGATCCACGGCGAGGGTGTCGGCTACGTACCAGGACGACAGCCAGTTTGGAGGACGGTGACCGGGCCTGCCGAGCTGCACGCAGGGAGAGACGATATTCGTCGGAGCGGCACCTCGAGGGGCGGCGTGGCGCCAGGCAGAGAAGAGGACACGTAACTGGGTAAGCGGTACTTAAGCCTGCACCAATTGTATTTTTTGCACTGCGAAAGTGACCTACTTATTTATTTATTTGCAAATACTTGATTCGCGTCGGTCATTATAAACTGTTTGTAAATCGAAAAAAGAAAAAAATGCCGATCGACCGTAGCCCGGGTACAAGTAGCGCGAGTGCGTCGACGTCAAATGTAACGGCATCAGAGATAGCGGCGCTGAAAAGAAGGCGCGGAATAATAAAGGGTTCGTGCACGCGGATAGAAACGTTCGTGAATAGCGTGAACGCGGTAGATGACGATGCACGAGCGCAATTGGAAGTAAAGCGCGCGCGCTTAGACCCAATATGGGAAGATTACTGCAAGGTGCAGTCGCAATTAGAGGCAATAGACGAGGCCGAAATAGAGGACAGAGTCGCGTTCGAAGACAACGTATATTCGTTGTGCGCGAGAATGCGGCGATTATTGCGAAATGACAGCGGTCAAAATAGTCCGCGGGCCTCCACGCCAGTATCAGCGCGATCCGAGAGCGAAGCTGCAACATACGTCCGTTTACCAAAATTAAATTTACCGTCTTTTTCCGGAAAGTACGAGGAATGGTTCCCGTTCCATGACACTTTTATTTCGGTCATACATAATAACAAAACATTATCTGACATACAAAAATTTCAATATTTACGGGCGTCGTTGACGGGTACAGCTCTCGACATCGTCAAAACATTAGAGATATCAAATAACAATTACGACCTTGCGTGGAATATTTTAAAAGAGCGTTATAATAATAAGCGTGTAATCGTGCAGAAACACATAAAAGCGATATTCGATTTAACGGCGATTACGAAAGAAAGCGCGAGTGGCATTCGGCAGCTGGCGGACGGTGCGGCGGCACACGTGCGCGCGTTAACTGCATTGGACTGCAACGCCGACAAATGGGACGCGTTGTTAATATAATCACGTCCAAATTAGATCACGTAACATCTAGGGAGTGGCATTCCTCCCTGGGGGGCTCGGAGTTACCGCATTTAAAGAATTAATTGATTTTCTCGCCCATCGCAGTCAGATTTTAGAGGAGTCGGCTGGGGGGGGATCAAGCGCTTCCGAGCGCTCCGACATTCGTTCGCGGGCGCGATCGACTTCGGGACGGCGCGCGTTGCATGCGACGGTCGAGGGGGGAAGATGCACTTATTGCGGGGGTGCGCATTTGATATACTTTTGCAAGGGATTCCTAGCGCTTCCGGTAAATCGGCGCATAGGTGAGGTGCGCGGTCGAAAACTCTGTCTAAATTGCTTGCGTAGCCGTGATCACGTGGCGGCCGAGTGCTCGTCGAGCGGCTGCAGGACATGCAAGTTGAAGCATAACACTCTGCTACATCTCTCAAACCAGGGAAGGGGAATTGAGAATTCGCGGGCCGCCGGCTCAGCGGCGGACGGTTCGACTCCGATTACGGGCGACCCTGCCGTCGTGGTCGCGCACGGCGCGGTCGGGGGTGACGGCGCGGAGCCCTTACTGTCAACAGCAGTTGTTTACGTCTACGGCGCGGACGGTTCGCGGATGTCATGCCGTGCCTTGCTGGATGCAGGAGCACAGGCGAATTTTATTTCAAATAAATTCGTGGCGAGGTTGAGATTAAAAACATTGCCTACGGAATTGTCAATATCGGGCATATTCGGATCGACGTCCGTCTTAAATCGGATGGCGCGAGTCAGACTCCGGTCGCGACTGAGTTCGTTCGAGGCCGAGCTGGACTGCGTTGTCACCGACCGAATCGCGGAGAGAGTTCCGGCGAGCACACTGAGGCGTCAGGCCTTCAGGCTGCCGCCCGGCGATCTAGCGGATCCAAAATTTAACATATCTTCCGATATCGATTTATTGATCGGGATCGACTTATTTTGGCGGCTGGCGTGCGTGGGCCAAATTCATGCGACATCCGAGCACCCTCTTTTACAAAAAACACGTCTAGGCTGGATTTTGGCCGGGCGTACGGGTGGGGGCACCTCACGATCGAGCGCCAAATTGCGTGCGTTACACGCGACGATTAATAACGCGCAGCTCCACGAACGAGTTGACCAATTTTGGAGGATCGAGGAATTAGCGGATTCTAACGGTTATACCCGCGACGAGCAGGCTTGCGAAAGTCACTTCATGACGAACGTGTCGACGAACGATGAAGGCCGATATATCGTGAAATTGCCGCTAAAAGAGGACATATTTCAACGGCTCGGCGAATCGCGCGAAACAGCGATAAAGCGTTTTCTTGCGCTCGAGAAGCGGCTCAACCGCGACCCGGGTTTGAAGCGCTCCTACGCGAATTTCTTACGCGAATATCAATCGTTGGGGCACATGAGAATCGCACCTGCAAGGTCGATCGGGGGTAAACCTGTATATCTGCCGCATCACGGAGTAATAAAGGGGACCGGTCCATGCGCGAAGTTACGCGTGGTTTTCGATGCCTTGTGCAAAACCAGCACGGGAGTTTCGCTCAATGAGGCTTTGCGAATAGGTCCGGTGATTCAACAAGAATTGATAACAATATTAATGCGTTTTCGAACATTCGTATATGTCTTCGTGGCGGACATAATCAAAATGTATCGTCAGATACTGCTGCACGAATCGCAGACGCATCTGCACAGGATAGTGTGGCGAGAGGACTCGGGAGCGCCGATCGGCGAATACGAATTGCTGACGGTCACGTACGGTACAAGTTCGGCGTCGTTTCTGGCCACCAGGTGCCTTCAGCACCTGGCACAAAAACATGCGGACGAATTCGCGATCGGGTCGAGATGCGTGCTCCAGGATTTTTACGTCGACGACCTGCTCACCGGCGCTAACACCCTGTCGGAGGTGAGGCGCGTACGCGAGGAAACGGTTGCGCTACTGAAGCGCGGAAAGTTCGAGCTCGGCAGGTGGGCATCAAACTGCCGAGAATTATTGAAGGACGTGGAGGGCGCGACGGATGCGAGCGTGTCTCTGGGCGGGGACTCGAGCTCTAAGATCCTGGGAATTGCGTGGGATCCCGTTAACGATAATTTTAAATTCGATTATGAGAGCGGATCGCCTGCCAATTGCATAACCAAGCGAACGATTTTATCAGAGATCGCGAGCCTTTTCGATCCGTTGGGGCTACTGGGGCCATTAACGGTAGTAGCAAAATTAATTCTGCAAGACACATGGCAGACGCAGGTCGGATGGGATGAGTCGCTGCCGCAGGACATACATACGCGTTGGCTGGGAATAAAACAGCAATTGACGAATCTCGGTGAGTTACGCGTGCCGCGTTTCGTGGGCCGCGTGATCGATGCCGGGGGTGTGCAGCTGCACGGCTTTTGCGACGCGAGCGAGCGTGCCTATGGTGCGTGCGTGTACGTGAGAGCGTACAATTCCGGAGAATGCCGAGTGCGGTTGTTGGTCTCAAAATCGCGAGTCGCGCCTATGAGAGCAATATCATTACCGCGCTTAGAGCTGAGCGCGGCGCTACTGTTGGCAAAATTGATAGAAAAGGTTCGAGAGTCGGTCGGACTTCCCGCCGCGGGGGTGGTTCTGTGGTCGGACTCCACCATTACATTGCAATGGATTCAGTCTTCGTCGCGAAAATGAAGCGCGTTCGTCGCGAATCGAGTCGGGGAGATACAGCGCTTGACCGAGGGCGCGGATTGGCGACACGTGCCGTCCGCGGACAACCCGGCCGATATATTATCGCGTGGCGCGGACTTGGCGGCTCTAGCTGTGTCTGGTCTATGGTGGGAAGGACCGGCGTACCTTCGACTTAACGAGGGACATTGGCCGATTAGAAACATCGAGATATCGGGAGAACTGCCCGAGTAGAAAAGAGTGATCGCTGCCGTGGCGATCGGAGATCAACCGATAGTCTCGGGTTTATTGGGGAGATTTTTGAGCCTGGAGAAAATACTGCGAATAATATCATATTGTTTGAGATTCGGTCATGCGCGACGGGCTGAGGAGATCGGGTCATCGATATCTCATCGGGAGATGACCGCGGCCATGCAAGTCGTGGTGCGTTGTGTGCAGCGCGGGTCGTTCCCGGGGGAATATCGCAGTTTGGGCGAGGGCCGGAGCATCGACGGCGGGAGTCGCATATTATCATTGTCACCGTTTATGGACGAGTGTGGCGTCATTCGCGTTGGAGGTAGAATAAGCAGGGCGGCGTTGCCGCCGGATGCGGTGCACCCCATGCTGCTGCCGAAAAGCCACGCTCTTACAACGCTAATTATTCGAGAAGAGCACGTTAGGAGCTTGCACGCGGGACTGCAGGCCACGATATGCGCAGTGCGTCAGCGCTATTGGCCCTTGGCGGCACGTTCAGCGGTTCGCAGAGTGTTACGCGAATGCGTAGCGTGCTTCAGGTGTGGGCCGGCAGCATCTCAGGCGGTGATGGCGGATTTGCCTGGGCCACGGGTAAACGTATCAAGGCCATTCACGCATACGGGCGTGGACTATGCCGGCCCGATATTTATAAAAGAATCCAAGCGACGCAACGCCAGGATGCTAAAGGCTTACATCGCCGTTCTCGTGTGCTTCGCGACCAAGGCTGTACATTTGGAGGTCGTAAGCGATCTCACGGCGGACGCCTTCTTGGGGGCGTTTAAAAGATTTATGTCACGAAGAGGCAGGCCGGCGTGCGTGTACTCCGACAATGGCACGACATTTGTCGGAGCCAATAGGCAAATTAGAGAAATATACGAGGTAATCAGTAGCCCTGAAGGGCAGGAAAACGTGCGTCAGTTCGCGCGGCGGAACGAGTTTGTTTGGAAGTTTATACCGCCCCATGCCTCACATTTCGGGGGGCTATGGGAAGCAGCGGTGAAATCCGCGAAAATACATCTAAATCGCGTGGTCGGAAACGCGAACCTCACTTTTGAGGAAATGCAGACGGTCCTGTGCGAGATAGAGGCCGTACTAAATTCGCGACCATTAACAGCGCTAAGCGAGGATCCAAACGATCTCAACTGTATAACTCCGGGTCACTTTTTAATTGGTGCAGCGCTTAATAGCTTCCCAGTTACAGATTTAGCAGAGGAGAATCCGGGACGACTGTTGCGCTGGCAGCGCGTGGAGCAAATGCGCCAGCATTTTTGGAAACGCTGGAGTACCGAATATCTGCACACTCTCATCGAGCGGAGGAAATGGAAGGCCAGCCAAGGACAGCAACTAAAAATTGGTCAGCTGGTATTAATTCAGCAGCCAGGACTGGGGCCATTGCAGTGGTTATTAGGCCGAGTTGAACGAGTACATCCGGGCGCTGATGGGGTTGTCCGAACGGCCACGCTAAAGACGGCACGAGGACAGGTTACAAGGTCCCTGACAAAACTGGCGATATTGCCAATAAATGACACGGACAAGCCTACGATCAATTAAATTATTTTGTACGCGCGTTCTTCTATATTGTGTTTGTCATGCATGTGACACGATGCGCGTCCTTTTATTTATTTTTTTTATATATTTATATGTCGTTTAACGTTGCGTTCCGTTTCTTTCCTTTACCTTTTTTATTTTTTATTATTATTGTAAAATGCGCGCTATATTTATTTTATTATTATTTTATATCGTTTAGCGTTGCGTTTTTTGTCATTGTAAAGCCGTTTCGTTTTCTTTTAATCAAGCATTTCTTTCATTGCATGTGCTTGTTGCGTATCTGAATTTATATCACGCCGCTTGACACGTTTCCATTATTAATTGCATAACGAAATCATTACGACATAAATTTCATAAATCGACTAGTTACGGCGTTTAATTTGAAGACAGGACCTTCAAGGGGGGCGGGATGTTTCGTACTTACAACGACGATCAGAAGATAGCCAATCGTGAGATATAAATATTAGTCGAAAATATGGTCTTACGCGATTCGCTGATAAAAATACGTGGGGATAGCCCCAAAATATAAATAGAGAAGCAAACGCTTTTCCGAGTCACTTCACTTCTCAGCACTTCTCTGTACTTACTTCTCGGCGAAAATATACATAAACCTGCGCGTGTATCGACAACAACCTTTTGTACTCAGACGAGCGATATACTTGGACGCCGCTATAATAAATCCTTTACTACAAGGAGCGGAACATAATAATTATTCCGTGTGGATATTCCACACGGGTTTATCTATCCTTCGTTGCATCCTGCAATCAGAGGAGCGGCCTCACGGCTGGGACATCATCTCGCAATATAAAAAACGTTGGGTAGAGAACGCGCCGGCTTACAACCGGCGCATCAGTTCTCAAATTATTATTAAACACACGACGATAGATAAAAAACCCCTGTTGCATATAATGCATTGTACAACGTCACACGAGATGTGGACGAAGATCGCGAACATATACGAAAGAGAGTCGGAACAGTTAACGTGTAGCTTAATGCAAACATTCTATACCACGGTGTATGATAAAAATTCAGATATTGCTACGTATATTAGTAAATTGCGAAATATAGTGTACCGGTTAAACGCATTGGATAAAAGGATAGATGATAGTATGCTGATTTCTAAAATCTTGTCTACCTTGCCTGAACATATGAAACATTTCGTGAGCGCGTGGGAGTCATCTGAAAAAGCAGAAAAAACGCTGAAAAATCTAACTGCTAGACTGATCGCGGAAGAAACTAGAAATCGTTCTAAAGAAACAGAAAATGCTATAGCATTCAAAGCAACACAGTTGAAATGCTTCAAATGTAAGAAAACAGGTCACGTAGCGAAAACGTGTAAATTAAAAACAAACACAAAGTATAATGGACAGGCGAAATGTTTCAAATGTAACAAGCAAGGTCACTTAGCTAGAGATTGCCCCGAAAATAAAAACGTCGAAAAGTGCGGTATTTGTAAAAAGACGAATTATAAAGAAAAAGACTGTTATTTTAAGAATAAAAAGGAAGACACGGACAAAATTGCGTTTCTGGCTGGAGAACTAAATCAACACGATACCTTGATATTGGATTCAGGGAGTACATTCAATATGACAAACAGCGCGGAGTACTTCAAAAACATGAAGAAAATTGATGCAGCAATTGGAGTAGCGAAAATGAACGAGTCAATGGCGGCAAAAGGAGTGGGCAGCATAGAGTTCGATAGTGCCAATTGAAAGAGATGGTATACGTACCTGAACTCAGTACGAATCTGCTGTACTGAGCTGCTCGGTAAATGCCATAACCGAAAGCGGTGGCGAAGTATTGTTCACTAAGAGTGAAGTGATAGTAAAACGCGAAGAAAATGTTGTCTTGAAGGGCTCAAAATTAAAGAATGGCTTGTTTCAGATAAAACTGAAGCCGCAGAAATAGCATAAAACGTATCTTGCAGAGAATAAAGACAAGGAAATAAAGAACTGGCATAGAAAGCTCAGACACATCACACAGAAGAATCTGAAGAAACTCACGATGCTAAGTGAGGGAATAAACTTGTCAACGCGTGAAAACCTACACTTGGAAAAACCTACAGAAATTTGTGCAACGTGCCAAGAAGCGAAGCAGGCAAGGACTAAAATAGGAAAGGCCAGGACGAGAGCAACAAGACCACTTCAGATAGTGCATACCGACCTATGCGGTCCCATTGAACCAGATACATGAAACGGAAAAAGATACTGTGTGACTTTCCTGGACGACTACACTCACTACGTGATGGTTCTCCTGGTGAAAAGCAAAGTGGAAGTTCCGCAGATCGTAAAAGAATACATATTAAGAGTAGAAGCACACTGGAATCTGAAACTGTCTAAGATGCGCTGTGATAACGGAAAAGAGTATATAAACGAGAGTGTGCTGACATGATGCAGAGAACGAGGAATTCAAATAGACACTATTGTACCACATACATCTCAGCAGAACGGAAGAGCTGAAAGGTTAAACAGAACACTGATGAATAAAGCAAGGGCATTGCTGTTCGATTTAAAGTTGAATCAAGAAATGTGGGGCGAAGCAGCCTATACCTCAGTCTATCTTTTGAACAGAATACCAACCGAGACACTTAAGACCACTCCGTACGAGATGTGGAAGGAAAAGAAACCGAATCTAAAATCACTTCAAGTGTTTGGCGTAGAGGCATACGCAAAAGTGTTGGGTCCGTTAAAGAAATTGGACAAAAGAAGCGAAAAATACACATTCGTCGGATACGCACCGACGGGATACAGATTGTGGGACTCAACAAAGAAAAAAATAAAAATATCTAGAGATGTAAAATTCAAAGTGAATAAAATAAAACCTAGTCAGATAGTCAAGATAAGACTGAAAGAAAACGAGGAAGAGGAGATAGACGATCAGATACAAGAAGATGTATCAGAAGAAGAACAAGAAAATGAACAACAGGAAGAACAAGAAGAAGAAGCATCTGTAGTAACAACAGAGAGAAGAAAATCAGAAAGAGCCAGAAAACAACCAGATCGTTATCGTGATTATGTCATGCTGACATATGCAGAAACAATAACAGGACCAGATAGAGAAAATTGGATCAAAGCAATAAAGGAAGAGAAACGTTCTCTAGAAGAGAACGAGACGTGGGTAACAGTGGACACGAAACAAGCTAAATCGCAAAAACCACTGAGAAGTAAATGGGTGTTTAAAGTCAAAACAGATGGCACATACAAGGCAAGACTGGTCGTAAAAGGGTGTGAACAAAGATATGGTATCAATTACGAGAAAACGTATAGCCCGGTGATAAGTGTGAGTGCCCTGCGGAGTTGTTTTGCTATAGCAGCGGCGAAACGATATTCAATCGTTACATTTGACATAAAGACCGCCTTTCTGTATGGTGTCCTAGACGAAGACGTGTATATATATCCGCCAGATGGATATAGATAGAATAAACAACAAATTATGCAAATTGAAAAAGGCTCTGTATGGATTAAAACAGGCTCCTCTGAGCTGGAATACGAGATTCACAGAATTTCTGAAGAAAAACAATTTTAAGCCACTAGAAAGTGAGCAATGTCTCTTCAAAAGAAACAATAGCGATTCAATACTGGGAATCTACGTGGATGATGGAATCCTGATAGGAAGCGATCCAACAGAACTGGTGGCACAGATAGTTGAAGAGCTGAGCACCGAATTCAAGATGACAGCCACTGAAAAACCAGAAGTATTCGTTGGGCTGGAAATCGAAAAAGAAAATAGAAAGATCAAACTCACCCAGAAGAGATACATCGAGAAGATCCTGGAAGACTACGGCATGAAGAATGCGAAACCAGAGTCGGTACCAATACTGAAAGGTGAAGAAAGCAAAACGACACCAAAGAACAGTCTGTTTCCTTATAAAGAGATGGTCGGAAGCATGTTGTATGTGTCTTCAAGTACAAGACCAGATATCTCCTATGCCGTAAACTACAGTAGCAGATACACTGAACATCATTCGCAGGAAAACATAAATGATATAAAGCATATCATGAAATACCTGAACGGAAATCCAGATCAAGGAATAGAATTCTGTGATAACAAACCCGATGATATATTGGAGGCATACTGCAATGCAGACTTCGCTGGTGATACGGAGACCAGACGAAGTACCACAGGGTACATAATCTTCTACGCAAACGAAGCGATAACATGGTGCTCAAGAAAACAATCAATTATAGCACTGTCCAGCACTGAAGCAGAGTATGTGGCGGCAGCGGAATGCTGCAAAGAGCTATTGTATTTAAAAATTCTATTCGAGGAACTGTTAAACAAAAGGATGAAAATAGAATTAAACATAGACAATCAAAGCGCGATGATCTGGATCACAAACGGGATGATCAACAGACGGTCGAAACATATTGATGTAAAATATCGATTTATACATGACCTTGTCAAAAAGAAAATCATAAAACTAAAATACTGTCCAACTGACGAACAGATAGCAGACTCTCTCACCAAACCGTTGAATAGACAAAAATTTGAAAAATATAAAAAGAATCTTGTGCAGTAGAAAGTGCAAAATTAAGAGGGTGTGTTAAAAGAAATAATTCTGCACGTTCTAAATTGCTGAATCAGATTTCGCGGGTCTAGTAAATCATATGGTAATCGATGAGATGGCGCATCGAAGAAAGATTGGTGGGAGATGTCGCAGAGTGCGTAGATCCCTTGGTCTCTTTCTCTCGGGAACTTTCCTGGCGTGCGGTAGCGTGGTCGACCAAGAGCGAGCAGAGCACAAGAGAGAGAGGGCAAAGGATAAGTACCTCAAAGGAATATCTAATTTAGCATTTATTGAATCGAAAGTTTTTGCGTTTGCTGCACAACGTGTGCATTGCTTAATAAAATAAAGTTAAAGTCTACCACGGTCGCACCACTCTTGTAGAAGGTGTAAAGAGAGCATTTGTAGTACAGAACTTGTCGTTAATCAATTAGACAAATTATAGACTTAACATTTAAACAAAAAGAATTGTCTCAGAAATTCAATTGGAAACCAGAACATCCTTCATTCCACAGTAAAATTTGTATAAATAAATTTAACAGTAAGTACACAAGCATGTGCGCACGTAAGCATAGATGTTTACATATACATATTTTTTAATATATCTTTTAATGAACTTTGCAAAAATATGTGAAATCCCACTAAAAAAGACATTACAGATGTAAAAAAGGGCTAAGTTATATTTTTCACAAGCAACAATAATTCTTTACAAAAAGTCGTAATCAAATATATATTATCTTCTCAAAAATTATGTTTATAGCCAAAATAATTCTTTGCAAAAATTAATCATCATCAAAAATATTTTCTCAAAAATTATATTTATAAATTAATTAAATTTAAATACATTTAAACTTATATTCAAAAAAAGTAATATAAGGCACAAAAAATTAAATGTAGGAAATTAAAAAATTTAAAGTTATATAAAAAAATTTTAAATTTAAATTAAAAAATAAATAAGAACGTAGATATTTGAAAATCTCCAGACAGAATTAAAAAAAGGTAAAATTCTTTTCTCGACCGTACTGACAAATATTATTTATTTAATCACGTTTCGACCCTTCTTTGAGTCCTTATCAAGTGATCTAGATATACATAGACAGAGATTAATACAATAAAAAAACAAAATTACTTTACTAACAATATTACAAAATGATAAAAAGAAAAAGAAGCGAAACATACTTGTAAAAATAAAAATAAAATTATAATTTTAAGATGTCAAGAACGAACATAGTGTCGGTTTGACAACACGTCAAGACTCTTAGACGAGTTATTGGAGACTAAACAACCTTTATTATTTTGTCGTAGATATTACTTAGATTGTCGGTATCCTTTTGTAAATTAATAGCGTTATTATTTCCCTTAATAAAAAACATTTCAGCGATTTCTCTTTTTCTTACGTGTTTTTCACTATGCAAAATAACAGGCGAAGTCCAGTCAAAATCGTGATCGAATTAAATTTTATGTTTGCTGATAACTGATAAATTACTCGAATGCATTTTGATGTTGCTGAAATGTTCCTTTACACGTGTACAAAGATGTCTTTTTGTGTCCGATGTATGACACGTTGCAATCCTTACAATTAATTTTGTAAACTACTTCAGTTTTTTTATCTGTAGGCTGTCTATCCTTGCCGAGTGCAATTAAATGGTTCGGTTTTTTAGGAACATTATGAACAACATTAAATCCGATATTTTTAAAAATTCGATCGATATCGCCTAAGCTATTAACATAAGATAGTGAAATAAAAGGAGTCTTATCAACAACATTTCGCTCATTACTCGATTCATTCATGTTTCTGTGTTTTAAAAAATTAATCCTTTTTTTATAACCCAACGATCGATTACATATTTAGGAAAGCAGTTATTAAATAAAATCTGTTTCACAATGTTAATGTTCTCGTCGTGAAACTGGTCATTAGGTAAAAGAATCGCGTGATCTACAAGATTCAAAATTGTGTTCATTTTATATTTAAAAGGGCGGTTGGAAAAGAAATTTATATATCTGTTCGAACACGTTTCCTTCCTGTATCAATTTGTTACAAGCTTTCCATTTGACCGAGAGATCGTTGTATTCAAAAAATTAAGACATCCGTTTGATTCCGTCTCATATGTAAAGGTTAAACGGTGGTGATAGTTATTAAAAGTATCAATTATTTCGTGGATTTTTGTTTTTGGAATAATAGCGAAAATATCGTCAACGTATCTATAATAAGTCGGATAATTTTGTTTTTTTATTGTATTAATCTCTGTCTATGTATATCTAGATCACTTGATAAGGACTCAAAGAAGGGTCGAAACGTTGTGATTGAATAAATAATATTTGCCAGTACGATCGAGAAAAGAATTTTACCTTTTTTAAAAAATAAAATTAAGAAAAATGTAATGTACAAAAAATATTTAGCGCTGTTTTTGTATTGTAGCCCTTTGACTACGAAACGTCCTTAAAAATGAGATCAGTAACGAAATGTGTATATACAGGATATATCAGAAGTCGCATTCTATCTTTAGAGATTAAATTGATGAAATCAAAATAAGTCGAAATTAAAGAATCATGACATTACGTTTGAACCTTCCTTATAAAAAAACTAGCTTTTCGGAAAAGCCTTTCTATTCGGTCCTCATATAGCCTATATTAAATCCGTTTTAACACAAAAAATTAATTCTTTTTTTTGTATTACCGCGAACTACTTTCACATTTGTTGTCCGACTTTCACGAAATTTATACCAAAATAAATGTTTAAATTTTTTTGTGGATGACTTTTTTACTATGTTATCTATTTCTTTCTCCTGGATATTTTATTTTACACCGCGTTTTGCATATTTTTAAATATTTATTATATATTTTTATTTGTATTTTCTTGTTTATTTTAATTTCCACACAACTTCATATTTTTTAAATATAAAACATTATTTTAGTTAATATATACTTTAAATATTTTTTTTATTACTTAATTATTATATCCTTTTTTACATTTTACTCAATTTTTTTTATTTCTAATGTACCCACCGCTAACCCGCTATTATTAGCTCTCATACAATTTCATAATTCTTCAATTTACAAAATTTCCCTGTATATTACATTTTTTGTAAAACATTTTTCACTTTCTTCAATTAAATGTCCTCGATTGCTAAATTCATCAATTTTAATTTTTACACTTTCTCTTTTTGTTGCTCTAGAAAATGCCACATAAAGTTGACCATGAGCAAATACAGGATGTGGCAAATAAATTCCAATTTTTTCTAAACTTTGTCCTTGTGATTTATTTATTGTCATAGCAAATGACACTCGAATAGGAAACTGTTTTCGTTTAAACTTAAATGGCAGTTTCAAATCATTTGTAATTAAATCTATCCTCGGAATCATGACAATTTGTCCTCGAACAGGACCTGTTATAACTTTTACATAAATTATATTATTTTTCAAATTAAAAAATGGAATCGTCGTGAATCCTTTCATTAATATTGATAAATCTAAGTAGATTGTTAATCTTATTGTTAGTAAGAAAGAAATACCGGATAATGTACTTGACTTATTAAGCCTCGGCGATAATTTCGGTTTACCAATAGAACAATGTTTTAAGAAAGACCGGATTAATACCGCACTTGAGATTGTTAATAATCTAGAAGTTAATATTAACAGGATCCCTTCTAACTTACGTGAAACAACTAGGATTTTGGTAGCTAATTCTATCCATAATTTTTTAAGTACACAGAGGCATACTAATTATATAGATAAATATATTCTGAGATGTTTCGTTGAGTCAAAAAATTGTTTAAAGGATAACGACGATATTATTGTTACAAAGGCTGACAAAGGACAAACGACGGTGATCCTTAATAAAATTGACTACATAGAAAAAATGGAAGCTTTATTAAATGACGAATCGACTTATAGAATAATTAATAAGAATCCTGTTAAAAAGTTAACTAACAAAATGCATTCTCTCATTAAGTCTTGGCTCGATAATAAATTGATAGACGTGACTACTTACAATTATTTAAACGTAACTAACGGGAATTTACCACGTTGTTACGGGTTGCCTAAAATCCACAAAGCTGACTTTCCATTACAAATTATAGTATCGTCTTTATGTAGCCCGTTATATAATTTGTCAAACTACATTCATAATATACTCATTAATTCCATTAAAAAACCGAGATCGTTTATTAAGAATGGTTGGTTCTTTGCCGAGAATATTAAGAACAAAGTAATTAATGACGATAAAGTACTAATATCATTAGATGTTACTTCCTTATTTACGAATATCCCGAAAGAATTAGTAATTAGCGGAGTAAAAAAGCGTTGGACGGACATCTCAATCAATACGAAATTCAATCTTTCCCAATTTTTATATGTGATTGACTTCATTATGAATTCAACAAGTTTTGTTTTTAACGGACGGTGCTATGAACAAATTTTTGGTAGTCCTATGGGGTCTCCGCTCTCACCCATATTAGCGGATATAGTGATGGACGACTTAGAGACGGATTGCCTGGAAAGGTTGAGTTTCAAAACTTCGTTGTTTTACAGATATGTGGATGATATTTTCACGATCATCCCATTGAAGGGTGTTGATGAAATTGTGTCGTCTTTTAATGATTACCATCCGAGATTAAAATTTACGCATGAAATTGAAAGTAATAACGCGATTAATTTTTTGAACACCACTGTGATCAGACATAATGGTAGATTGTTAACTGATTGGTTTATGAAACCCACTTGCTCGGGTAGATATATTAATTATCATTCTAATCATCCTTTTAAATACAAAAAGAATACCATTTTTAGTCTTGTTGATCATGCAATTTTATTATCGGACGACTGTTTTCATTAAAGGAACATCTCTAAAGTAAAATTGATATTGACGAATAATTGTTTTCCGTCGGATATTATTAATAAACTTGTGAATAATAGGTTAAAATTGCTTAAGACACGAAATAATGACGATCGCAATGTGGATAACGACAATTCAGTTAGTAAAAAATTTGACCGTATTATACAATTACCGTATGTCAAAGAACTTAGTGAGGATGTTTCGAGATTATTACAATTTACTGGCATGCAAAGCGTTTACTACATACCGAAAAAATTAAATTAATTAGACGCGTCAAAGATCCTTTACCTTTGGAAGAAAAAACAGGAGTAGTATATAAAATTAATTGTGCAAATTGTTCCTCATCATATATTGGTCAAACTAAACGACAATTAGGCACACGTATAAAAGAACATTTTAATAATTTTAAAGTACACAATAGTAATTACTCAGTCATAAGTAATCATAAATTGGATAATGGTCATGATTTCGATTGATCTGCTCCAGAAATTTTACATTATGAGAAATACGTAAGTAAACGAGAAATCGCGGAGATGTTTTTTATCAAAAAATTTGACAACACAATTAATTTACAAAAAGACACGGATAATCTAAATAATGTTTACGAAAAACTAATAAAGGTCGTTTAGTTTGATCAAAATAGTGAGTATATAAGGAGCTCGAAATCGACACGATAACATAGTTATTTCGTTTTATACTATCATGTTATTATATGATGTCATATTCTAAGATCGAATTTTTGTTTTTTAAAAAAGTTGTGATTTACTTTGATTTAAGAACATAGGTATGGTTGCGTATTAACGTGTGAATGTTTCTATATATTTTATTATTTTTATATTTATTTTTCTAATAATTAATATTATATTATAGCACTTGATAAGGGCCGAAACCCACGGCCGAAACCCACGGCCGAAACGTTGTGAAAATTCAATAAATTTACTTATTTGCCAGAATTGGTCGACCATTTTTTAATTATCATCTGGTGACTTCATAGTTTTATATCATTTATTTTTCAAATTAGTTACAATAAATCTTGTACCATTACTGTTGGCCGATGGCCTTTATATCGTCGTCGACAGATGCTCGGTTCTCAGATTCCACACAGATGGATATCGCTCAGGTTATTAATTCAATCAGGATGTGGATTAAAGATTAGAGACACAGATATATATATATTTATGTTCCAATTAAAAAATGTATTTATTGCAATCCTCTATATATATATTGTAGAGTCGTTACAGATGCCGGAGATTTCGCTGTAGTTAATGCCACCAGAATGATGACTATAATTATGATCTCCTTTTCTCTCAAAGATCATATTTATACGCGTTGTCCAAAAAGTATTCCTACCCCAAAGTATAGAACCAATCGGAGCAGTTTTCATTTGAACAGCTTAAATCGTTAGTCTTCACGAAAAACAATAACTTTGGCGAACGAGAGAGATTCGGTTTACGGTTGCACAAATAAATAAAAATGTAACAACACATTAAATTAAACCGGTCGAAGGACAAGTAGACGAAAATATAAATAAAATAAATCAACGTCTCTCTCGTTTTCTTTCCCTTATATACGGCTAAATGTACTTCGCGATAAAATAAAATATATAAAAATGCCTACATTACAAAGTCCTTTTTTAGTATTTAAATTTCTTAATAAGATTACTGTAGCACCAACTTTTATTTTAAGCCGATGAACTGGCATTCCAGAAGGTGTCAGTGAGTTTAGAAACTCAGTTGGAAAATTGAATTGCTTCTGTGGATCATCACTTACAATACAGTTAATAGAGAAATACTCCTTTTCTTCTCCTTCCATTAGACAAAGAATTTCATCATTAATTTTGAAAGTATCCTCATTTTTAGGACAAAGAATCGCTCGATCTTGATTTTCTTTAATCCTTTTTATGGTAATTCTATCACCAAAAATCTTATTAATAAGAGATTCTTTTGATATAAAATCTTGTGGAATTTCAATCGTGTCTAGATTTAGTCTATCTGTATTTGATAATTTACCATCTCCGAGTTGCATTAACCAATTTGCAATTTTTTTTTCTTCCGCAGTTCTCATATTTTGCTGTAATTTAACCTTTATTACATTATATGGTTGTATTTTACAGTCGATTCAATTATCGCTGTTTTGTGTACATGAGGTACTACTGGAAGATTTTGTCTGAAATCTCCTGCAAATAAAATTACTTTTCCTCCAAATGGTTGATGATTCTTCATTAAATCCTTGAAAAATTTATCAACTGCTGTTAAGGCATGTCCAACAGTCATGCTCACTTCATCCCATATGATTAATTTGGCATTGATCAATTCTCGTGCAGCTTGAGAATTTCCTCTAATATTTGATTTAGCTGCATCATCAATTGGAATTGTAAGTTTAAACAGAGAATGATAAGTTCTTCCTCCTTTCAGAAGTGTGGCTGCAATTCCAGTTGAAGCACATGGAAGAATTATTTCATTTCTTCCTCGAATAATACTTAGAAATGTGTTAAATAGATAGGTTTTACCACTTCCTGCAAACCCGTCAATAAAAAACAAACGCTTAGGTTCATTTTCATTTTCAATTGCTCGCATTACTATATCATACACGTATTTTTGCTCATCATTTAGTGTAGATAATAAATAATCACCACGTATTTTTTCTTCATCTACATTATACTCTGTTTCGTAAATATTTATTTCAGTTGGATTTGGTAATTGAAATTTCTCACAACTACTTCCATTATTTATCAGAATTTGTTGTATATGGTTTAACGCCTATTTTTGGAATTTACAACATTATTATTTACAAAGTTCTCGATCATAAAATCTTTGTATTTATTCCAAATTGTTGGTACATCTATTGGATTTCCAAAAATGCAAATGTAAGCAAATAATTCTCGAAGTTGTGCAGGCATATTCGATTCTGTTGCTTTCTTCATCGTTTTTCCCCAAAAGTCATCAGTTTCTACTAAATTTTTTGCAATTGCTGCATCCTTAAACGTATTATAAATAATTCTATTTACATTTCTCAAATCTTCAAAACATTTTGCTCCAGTCACATGTAGTAGAAGAAGACGGAGATAAAATTTTTCAATATCTTTTATGCTTACTGTATATAGTCTTGAAATTATTTTTTCACCACCTTTTTTACGTGGCTTCTTTTTTTACTTTTACAGAATTCCTTTTAATGCAACAAGCATCTACCAGAATTCCTTTTAATGCAACAAGCATCTACCAGAATTCCTTTTAATGCAACAAGCATCTTGTTTGTACAACAAATCAGTTTATTGGTGCAAATAAGATATTTGTTGTATTAAAAGGAATTCTGGTAGATTCAACCAGAATTCCGTTTCGTCCATTTTCGAACAGAATTTTTGTTAATCTAACAAAATTTTTTTTTCAGTGTACTCGATCTTATTTAAGTCCTATTATTATAAAAAAACCATAAAAATAACAAAACGCTCGTGTATAATTTAAAATTAATAAACCTGAAAAATAGGCCAGATAACGAGCAAAAAATTTTTTTAGATGTAGAAATAATTGAACTTCATCATACTTTTATAATACAAATAAATAAGTTTCAATTATTTCTACATCTAAAAAAATTTTTTGCTCGTTATCTGGCCTATTTTTCAGGTTTATTAATTTTTCCTATTATTATTTTGTTTTTGGGGAAAAGGCCCCATCTCCGCCTTTTCCTGTGAGGCACAACCAAAAAATTTGCCCCTCCATATCTTAAGCCTTGTGTCCACGATCCGAGAATTTGGTCCGAGTTCTCGGACCGAGAAGTTTGTAACCAATCAATTTGCAGCTTTTACAGAAAAGCGGCTATTTTATTGGCTACAAACTTCTCGGACCGAATTCTCGGATCGTGGACACAAGGCTTTACCTGAAACAGAAAACAAATAAATTAGAGGTAAGAACGGCCCCTCCCCGCCGATCCCTGTGAAGCACGTCCCAAATTTGATACTGCTTCTCCAAAGTACTTAAAAAAATATTATGTTGACCATACATTACTTTCTGTTAAGTACTTCAGTACTTCCATATCGTCTACGCGTTCTGTGTCCTCTTGGATCTTATCGTCGTCCACGTAATTTTCCATTTCAGCATCTTCATGGATTTCTTCAGCGATGTTATCCTCATCCCTGGTGAAAAATAAAAATTGTCAGAATTCTCATAAAGATTGCGTAAAATCAGAATATCTGAAAATATCGGAAATATTTTCACAATAAGCAACGTTCTGCTCTGTCTTTGAATGTATTTCATTTATTATTTATAGCAATACAAAAAAATCCAAAAGCGTCATTTTATCTTTAATTTCCATTGAATAATAATGTATATTAACGTAAATCGCATTATTTGATTCTATTTTTTTATCTATATAGCAAAAAATAAAGATATAATATAATATTAACATTAATTTATATCTCTATATAAATATTATGAAATGCATTCAAAGATAGGACAAAATATAACCCCCATAGCAAAAACACCAGTAATATCATAGTGATATGTTCTAGATGTCATTAACGATATGCGAATGTCCGCTTTATCACAATAAGTGTAATGTCACAATGATATCATTGTGACACAAGCGGACATTCGCATATCGTTAATGACATCTAGAACATATCACTATGATATCACTGGTGTTTTTGCTATGGGGGTTATATTTTGTCCTATCTTTGAATGCATTTCATAATATTTATATAGAGATATAAATTAATGTTAATATTATATTATATCTTTATTTTTTGCTATATAGATATAAAAATAGAATCAAATAATGCGATTTACGTTAATACATCATTATTCAATGGAAATTAAAGATAAAATGACGCTTTTGGATTTTTTTGTATCGCTATAAATAATAAATGAAATACATTCAAAGACAGAGCAGAACGTTGCTTATTGTGAAAATATTTCCGATATTTTCAGATATCATTGTGACATTACACTTGTAACACAAGCGGACATTCGCATATCGTTAATGACATCCAGAATATGTATATCACTATGATATCACTGGTGTTTTTGCTATGGGGGAAATATTACAAAATGTAATAAAAAAATAGGGTAAAATGTAAAAACATCATACATTTCAGAAATATTCATTAATCTATATATATATATATAGATTAATGAATATTTCTGAAATGTATGATGTTTTTACATTTTACCCTATTTTTTAATTACATTTTGTAATATTTCCCCCATAGCAAAAACACCAGTGATATCATTATTAATTAATAATAAATTCTGAAAAATTATTACAAAAAATTTAGATTTTTAAAACATTTTTGAGGAAATTATAAAAAAAAATTTTAAGGAATATTTAACATTTATATGTATACATGTAAAAAATTTTTATAAAATTTATAATATGCAAAATAATTCAATACTATTGTCAGAATATTTATGGATAATTTTAAAGTGTTCTATTTAATATATATATATATATATATATATATATATATACGGATTTTTTAAAAAATTGGTACCAAAATGTTGCAAATTTTTGGCGACGATGTGGTTTTTTCAAGTGTTACACCTCCACCCACGCATCCACCCACACGCATGCGCATTTATGGACCAATTTTCACGAAATTAGTACCAAAATGTTGCAAATTTTTCTGAGAAAGCTGCTGTGTGGTTTTTTTAAGTTTTATCCCACCCACGCATGCACTCACGCATTCACACATTTATTCACATACTTTTTTGAAAAGTTTGTAGTTAAATTTTGTTGGAGATGGCTACTATGATTTTAACAAATTTTTATCATCCTATTCATCCACCCACGCACCCATGCACCCATTTGCATACGCATTTATTGACTTGGTCACACCAAGAAGTAATTTTTAAAAAATTTGTGTACGTATTTGTGATTATGTGTGCAATTCGTGTAAATAAACCTTTAATTTGTATGCAATTTTCACGAAATTAGTACCAAAATGTTGCAAATTTTTGCAATCACAAACATGTACACAAATTTATTTAAAATTACTTATTGGTGTGACCAAGTCAATAAATGCGTATGCACATGGGTGCATGGGTGCGTGGGTGGATAATAGGATGATAAAAATTTGTTAAAATCATAGTAGCCATCCCCAACAAAATTTGAGTACAAATTTCGAAAAAGTCTGTGAATAAATGTGTGAATGCGTGGGTGAATGCGTGGGTGGGATAAAACTTTAAAAAACCACACAGCAGCTTTCTCAAAAAAATTTGCAACATTTTTGTACCAATTTCGTAAAAATTGGTCCATAAATGCGCACGCGCGTGGGTGAATGCGTGGGTGGAGGTGTAACAATTGAAAAAACCACATCGTCGTCATCTTCAAAAAATTTGCAACATTTTGGTACCAATTTAAAAAAAATCGGTTCACAAATATACGATTGCGTAGGTGGGTGCGTGGGTGGAGGCGTATACTTAAAAAAATAAAACACCAGCTTTGTCAGAAAAATTTGCAACATTTTGGTACTAATTTCGTGAAAATTGGTCCATAAATGCGCATGCGCGTGGGTGGGTGCGTGGGTGGAGGTGTAACACTTGAAAAAACCGCATCGTCGCCATCTCCAAAAAATTTGCAACATTTTGGTACCAATTCGTAAAAAATATCGGTTCATAAATATACGATTGCGTGGGTGGGTGCGTGGGTGGAGGCGTAAACTTAAAAAAATAAAACACCAGTTTTCCTCAGAAAAATTTGCAACATTTTGGTACTAATTTCGTGAAAATTGGTCCATAAATGCGCATGCGTGTGGGTGGATGCGTGGGTGGAGGTGTTACACTTAAAAAAACCGCATCGTCGCTATCTCCAAAAATTTTGCAACATTTTGATACCATGTGTTCAGAAATATTGCAAAAAAAAAATTTTTTCGCAAAAACATACTCTCCTCTGAAGAAAAAAAATAAAAATAAAAAAATTAAAAAAAAAACCCACAGCAGCCACCCCCGAAAAATTTGCAACATTTTGGTACCAATTTCGAGACAATCGGTCCACAAATGCGGAAGTAGTTCGGGCACAGACAGACAGACAGACAGACGGACGGTGCTTATATATATAGATTAAATTAATCCCTCTCTCTCTTTCTCTCTCTCTCTCTCTCTCTCTCTCTCCCTCTCCCTCCTCAATATTATATATAATAATATAATATTATAAATAAATATTATATAATATAATCATTTTTTGCAGTAAAACAGAAAGCTCGATGGGCAAGAGCCGGAAGAGGTACCAATTTAAAAAAAAATCGGTTCATAAATATACGATTGCGTGGGTGGGTGCGTGGGTGGAGGGGTAAACTTAAAAAAATAAACCAGTAGTTTTCTCAAAAAAATTTGCAACATTTTGGTACTAATTTCGTGAAAATTGGTCCATAAATGCGCATGCGCGTGGGTGGATGCGTGGGTGGGTGCGTGGGTGGGGGTGTAACACTTAAAAAAACCGCATCGTCGTTATCTCCAAAAAAATTTGCAACATTTTGATACCATGTGTTCAGAAATATTGCAAAAAAAGATTAAACATACCCTCCTCTGTAGAAAAAAAAAAAAAATTAAAAAATTAAAAAAAAACCCCACAGCAGCCACCCCAAAAAATTTGCAACATTTTGGTACCAGTTTCACGAATATCGGTCCACAAATGCGGAAGTAGTTCGCGTACATACATACAGACAGACGGTGCTTATATATATAGACTTATATATAGATTAAATTAATCCCTCTCTCTCTCTCTCTCTCTCTCTCTCTCTCTCTCTCTCTCTCTCTCTCTCTCTCTCTCTCTCTCTCTCCCTCTCCCTCCTCAATATTATATATAATAATATAATATTATAAATAAATATTATGTAATATAATCATTTTTTGCAGTAAAACAGAAAGCTCGATGGGCAAGAGCCGGAAGAGGTACCAATTTAAAAAAAATCGGTTCATAAATATACGATTGCGTGGGTGGGTGCGTGGGTGGAGGGGTAAACTTAAAAAAATAAACCAGTAGTTTTCTCAAAAAAATTTGCAACATTTTGGTACTAATTTCGTGAAAATTGGTCCATAAATGCGCATGCGCGTGGGTGGATGCGTGGGTGGGTGCGTGGGTGGGGGTGTAACACTTAAAAAAACCGCATCGTCGTTATCTCCAAAAAATTTGCAACATTTTGATACCATGTGTTCAGAAATATTGCAAAAAAAGATTAAACATACCCTCCTCTGAGGAAAAAAAATAAAAATTAAAAAATTAAAAAAAAAACCCCACAGCAGCCACCCCCGAAAAATTTGCAACATTTTGGTACCAATTTCGAGAAAATCGGTCCACAAATGCGGAAGTAGTTCGCGTACAGACAGACAGACAGACGGTGCTTATATATATAGATGAATTGTAAAATTCCTAAATTAATGAAATTTTGAAAATATAAATATTTTTACCAGAGAGCGTCCTCCGTATCTTCAATCTCCTCAGTTTCCTCCGTGTGTTGAGTCTCTGTTAGTTCATCGTTGCCACCAAGTGAATCGTTCTCTAAGTTTTCGTCATCATCGATCTCCTGCTCAGTCTCCACGATATCTTCAAATTCTGTAGTTTTCTGTAATCATAAAGTTTATTCTTTTTAGAACTAGTTGCACTGGTTCAAAGTTTATCTTTTTTTCTTTACATTGGAAGAATTATCAACTAAAAAAAATAAAAAAGTAAAAGTAAAAATAAGAAACACAGACCTCATCTTCGTTGTCTATTCGGCGGCGTCGATTTGGTGGGACGTCCTCCTCATTTTCTTGGCGTCGTTTCTTATTGTAACGCCATTTTCTGGTTTTAAGACTTTTTAAAGCCTTTTCCAGGGCGTCATAAAATTCGACGTTGTTGGGATTAATAAAATATTTGTTTGAGTTCATAGCATCTGAAAAAATATAGACAAAAAACACTTTAGTTTTGTATTCAATGACTCCCCCCCCCCGCGTATTAATAAAAATTAACTTAATAAATACTTCAATTTTTTGGAGCAAATTCTTAAAGTTATACATATGATTATTACAATCATATATCTTTCAGAATTTGCTTTAAAAAATTGAAGTATAAGGTCATGATCATTTTTATTTTTACGACCCATAATAATTACATTTACGTCATCTTTAATCAAATTTAATAACATCCTAGTTGTTCTAATGCGTCATCTACAATAGGATTTTAAGATTTAAAATTTAAGAAATTAACCAATTGCAATTGACTTTAGAGAAGAATAATGAATATTAGTCAATTTTTTAAATCTTAAATTTCTTTCTTAAAGTCCCATTGTAGACGACATATAAGGTTGGTCAATGACAGCTGTTTTATTTTTTAGAAGAATGACTGTGATTAGCCTACCTCAAAACGGAAGTTACTAAATTCAATTAAGTTTGACGTGTAAACGTAATTAATGTAGGACACATGCACATCATACACTGACAGTATTTTTACAAACCTTGACATGCCTGAGCGAAGCGACTGTCCCGCAATTTACAGCCCCCTCGTTGTCCACTTTTTCCATTTAGAGTGAGGTGTGATGAAACCTCCTCGTCTTCTGGAAATACGCTGCGAAAATATTCCGCGGCGCAATCTATTGGATTGGCTCGTCCAAGATAAATGAAGTATCCCACTTAATACAAAATTTTTGATAAAGTGAAAAATTACTATATATATTTGTGTTAGAAAATATTATATTTCAAAATATATCCTTACCAAATCATTATAAATTTCTTCATCAACTTCTTCGAAGGCCAAGAAATCATCCACAGTTTTAAATGAGACCTCCTGTGGCTTTGTTGGTCTCTTCATTGTAGATTCTTTTAATAATCTTTTTATAGTTTTTGCATTTTCACTGTAAAAAAATAAAATTATGTAATTAATGTATTTATAAGTATTCAGTTTTGCTTGCTATTTTTTAATAAAATCATTAATATACTTACTCGGTTTTATTTTCTATAGAAATTTGTCGTTCTTCCATTCGACGTAGTTGATCCATAATGATTCTAAAATGAAATTTAATGCCTTTATTCGTGCACATAAATGACTATTTTTATTGTAATTATTTTCAAAACTTACTTTAGAGACTGCATTATTTCCTTTTCTTTTATCAATTCTTCTCTATGTGTGGACAGGCGATGGCTGCGTACATCATGAACAAATGATCCTGATTGTGTTTGTTTCCTGTTTATTTGTTGTGATAGTGGTTTGAATGATGATTGGATGTTTTGCGTGAATGATTGTATAGATGCTGATGAAGACGAGCGTGACAATGTTTGTTTACTGTTTGTTTGTTGTGATGGTGGTTTGAATGATGGCTGGACTTTTTGCGTGAATGATTGTATAGATGCTGATGAAGACGAGCGTGATAATGTTTGTTTGCGTTGTACTGGTGTAATGTCTTGTGCGGATAATTGAGTGGTTACTGAAGGTGAATGTGATACAATGGATCTATGTTGTAATGGTGCTGATGGAGGAGTGATGTGTTTATTTGAGTGTTGTGATGAGAATGATGGTGATGGAACATGCAAGGATGATGATACTGGAGATTGTGAATGATACTTGGATGATGCTGAGGCTGCTTGTTTTTGTGTATTTTTGTGAAGTGTAGTTATGTTAGGTTTGTGTATGTGTTTTGTGCGGTATTTTTCGATGTCCTTGTTTAATAATTGCAATGCAGACGCTGTCTTCCCTTCGGTGTTCATTCCTTTTCCTCTTCCTCGTCCTCGCTCTTGACTCATCTTTAAAAAAACTCTCCGCACATGTTCTTCCATAATTAATGCATTACGTTACATTCATTGATCGTAAATTTAAACCCGCATATAAACTTGAATCGACAAGAAAAATCGTAAAACTATGTTCCGTTTTTGTTTGTACGTTGTAGTAAGAGTTTATGTATGGATTTAGAGGCCTTAGAGAGAATGCACCTACTGAAATTAGAACTGATATTTCTAATCTACCTAATGATGTTCCTAATCCATAGTATGTAGAATAACTGCAACTACCCAGACATCAGTAATAGGATCTATATGCCCTTCAATGTGCCAATAAGGTATACGGAAACACTTATTCTGCACTTCATTCAAATCTATTATAATAATTTCATCAGATAATAAAGAACATCGAAAGGTACCTACTGATGATGACAATGACAAACCAATATCATAAAAATCTTCAACTCTACAAAACTCTTTAACCGCTAAATGATAATGATCACGCAAGAAAATGATGCTCTGAACAAGACAAACCTTTGAATTTTTTAATATTATTGTATTATCCCGATCCTTTACTGATAGACGAAATTTTCCTGTGTCTAAGATCTGAAACTGGCGACTATCTAAGGGAACATTAAAAACTGTAGGACTAACCCAAGGTCTACCGGAATGTATGACTTTATTGTGATCATTCACAATTTTTTGTGTGATTTGTAAATTTTCATGTCGCCTATTTACAATCTGTTGCAAATGTTGATGAGGTTTACGGCAAGCTTTGCGGAAATACATCATATTGTTTTCGTATGGAAACATAGACAATTCATTTAATGAACCAAAACGTCTAACGTCATCTACGAGATGTAAAAGGCAATGAGTAATGTATGAGAGAAATTCTGGACCATATATATCTTCTGCTCTATTTACAAAAATGTTTAATGCTGTAGATGCAAAATCAAGACGGTCTTCTGATAAGGAAGAACTAAGCAAAACTCGAATTGCGGAATGTAATAAAAGAAAATGTTTGTATGCAGTAGGATTTATAAGTCCGTAATAAATAACTGGGGCAGTATATAGAAGAAGTTGACGATTTTCCGTGGCCTTAAACCCTCCATATTTTTTCATTAATTGCGGTTTTCGTGAAAATTCCTTAGGGATGTAATTCGCAACTTGTTGTAGACGTGCAGTCATAATTTCAAGTGATCTAACAGAAAGTTTTAAAGTTGGATTATATTTTCCATCGACGAGAACACGATTTATTTTGGGAACAACACCAAGACATACAGTATGCATGTAATCGAAAACCGTTTGAGTTACCAATCCCATCTCTAAAGGAAGCAGAGCAGATTCTGACTCAGTATGATGTTCTCCATCAATGTTATTTCTGTATTCTTCGTCTGTACGGGGCCTATGCTGAATACCACGATAAGCTACGCATCCACGACGAAGCCAATTTCCCCGAATCCAACATTTTGAACACGGAAATAGACTACCGTGACCTTTATGACCCAAAACAAAAGCTCGCGCAGGAGAATCAGCTATGAAACATCTTAATTGAACTATTTTTAGTTGATTACGGAAAGCAATTCCTCCACGATTTAATACATCTCGAACTTCATCTACAAAATTCTGAAATAATTCTTTCGCGCTATTTGGTTTCGATGTACCTCGCCAAAGACCTACAATTTCAGGTTTACTTCGCGGAATATTTGCAATTCTAATTTGTATCGGCCACATTTGAATTTTGCCCTGCCCATCTAATGTCGCACCATCTGTACTAAAGTCTATCATTAAAGTGTCAAGTGGAATCAGATCCGGAGAAGTTTGCTCAAGAATGGAAAGAATTCCTGCCTCAAACCCTAAATGAAGATATTCACCTCCTGCAATGTTAAATGTGAGATGCGTGATCCGTGGAGTTTTTAAAAGCGTTCTACAATCTTTTGGCAATGTGGATAAACAGGGATGTGTTCGAACTACCTGTAAAACAGCATTTGCTTGCGCATGAGACATATTACTACGTACGAAGACTTCAGCAAGGCGTTCTTGAAAATTATCGCGAGTATTTTGAGGCTCAGTATCTAATGCATCATCACTATCTGAAGTAGATTTAGCAGCATCTGAAGAACTTGATGCCTCATCAAACTGCATATCATCAGATGATGCATTAGAATAAAATGCAATTTCCTCATTTCCTGGCTGACTAGATTCCGCAAGAATTTGACCTTCATCAACAAAGTCTGAATCGACTCTAGCACTGGCAATCTTTAAATTCTCCTGTAGAAATTCATTACGCGCATCTCTTTCTAATTTTTCTAAACGACGACGATGAACTGTAGATAATAAATGAAAAGGCTTGCGACTGCGCCTTTTCGCTAAACGAAACATATTGAAATAAAATATAAAATATAAAATAAGAAACAAATAAAAATGATAATGAGATGAAAAAAATGAAAAAGTTGAAATAAAGAAAGACAAAAGTTTGTAATCTACTTAAAATTTAAAAATATGTAACTTAAAAAGAAAAATACTATACTATACAAATTACACAAACCTCGTCCCTTATTTATTGTAAGTAATATCTCAGCCAGCAATCTAACCTGTGAATTAAGAAAACAAATAAATAGTGTATGGTATTGTATAAAATGATTGAAAATACATAGAAATAAACATATTTGTGTGCTAGTGTATTTGGAGACCACAGCTGGCTAGAAAAATTGAAAAATATATTACTATTAAATAATATTAATAATAATAGAGGAGGGAAAATGGCAGACGGGAAAAATAAGCAGGATTGTGAATCGTGAAGGAAAGTGGGAAAGAAGTATGTGAAAGGCGGAGGAAGGCGGAAAAAATGAGGGAAAAGAATGACGGGATAGTGAGTGAAGCGAGGAAATGAAGGACAAGTGGAGGAGGGCAGAGAGAAGAAGTTATACAGGAAAGAAAATTCAAATAAGATTGACGTGAACAAGGATGAGGATAACGTAGAAGAAGAGATGAAAAGCAGTAGCACGGGAGAATGATTAGGAGGAGGTAGGATGGAAAAGAAGGAAAGAAAGGAAAGGAAAAAGAAGGAAGGGAAGGAAAAAGGGCTTTCCAATTTTCTTTTGGATGGGGGATAAGGGAAGTCGAACGGTAAGAGTAGAGTAATGAGCGTGTGCTAGTCAGCGACGGATTAACACTAGAGGCAAACATAGGCATTTGCCTAGGGCGGCAAATTGGAGGGGGCGGCAAATTTTCGAAGACAGAAAATTTTCAAAAAAAAAGTAAAAAAAATAAAGAAAGTAAAAAAAAGGAGTGTAAAATCCTATCTGCAAACCTCCTCGTAGTGCACTTTGGGGTCGTGAAAATATTTAAAAATATATTACGTTTTCACCAGCTAATGCAGGGGTAACAGAAAATTGTTGATATTTTGTACTAAATTTTTTTTTTTTGCTTTTAGGGGCGGCAAAATGTACGCTGCCTAGGGGCGGCAAAATGTTTAATCTGTCGCTGGTGCTAGTGTAAATGTTCATGATTTTGTGCAATGTACTGAGCTCAGGACCGGAGGAACGCTAAACCCCGACACTTGTGCACTTCAAATGTCCCCTGCGGGAAGATAGATCGGATGAGTGTGAGGAGACACGGATGGAAGTAGGGAAGAGATGCAGAGATAGATGGAGATAGGAGTAACGATAACGAGAGAACACGTGATAAGAAGAACAAGAAGGCTAGGTGATAGGAGGCGTGAATAACAGAGTGACTGGAACAGAAAGACACGGAAGGAAGAAGAAGGAAGAGAGAGGATGGAAAGGGAGTGTCAGAGAAAGGAGGACGAGTAGAAGAGAAAGAAAGAAAGAAAGAAGAGAGAGAAAGAAAGTAACGGTAGAGAAAGAAGAGAAGAAGAAGAGGAGTAAGGACGGTGGATGGAGAAGGATGGTGACAGGAGAGGACTGAAGAAGAGAAAAAAAACGTATTGATGGAGAAAGGAGAGAAGAAAAGGAGGAAAGGCGGTAGATGGAGAAAGAAAGCGATAGTGGACTAGAGAGCGTGAGAGAGAGACGAGGAAAGAGAGGAAAAGGAGAGCAGAGAGAAGAGGAGAACGATTCGGAAGGAGAAAGAAGGAGAAGAGAGGATGGAAAAGGAACGTGGAGAGGAACGAGGAGGACAAGGAGAAGAGAGAAAAGAGGGAAAAAACGTACTAATGGCAGATTCTTTGGTCAATTTGCAAACGATAAAAAAATTATTTTTTTATATTATTTTTAATATTTTTATTATTTTTTTATGTTTTTATTTATTTTTTACAAAATTACAATATTTGTTAATCCTTGTTAATCTTTTTGTTAATAGCAATATATAAAATTTCATAATGTCTTATGGAGACGGAGACATCTCGGGAAAATCTGGATCCCAAAAACCTGTTAAGAAAAAAAGATTACATTGTATTTTATATAATAAATGTATTATATGTATATATGTATATATATGAAATAATGAGAAACGTAAAATATATATGAGTACCTTCTGGTGTTCGCGGTCTTTCGTACTTGTGCCGATGCCGCGAACATTGATTTCTTCGCTTTTGCAATTCCTCTTCAGATAGGGTTAAAGCCTTGTAATACTAAAAATTATATATAACAATTAATACTTTCTTATCAAGAAATATATTTTATTGTAATATTAATATATTAATGGTGTAATATTAATATAATATTACTTTTTCGCATTGCCAGCAATCCCAGCCATTCAGTTTTGCTCTATCAGCTTTGCAACGGATATTAATCCGCTTTGGAATCTTTTCTTTTCTCTTTTGCAATCTGTAAATAATATTTTCATTAGATATATATATATATATATATATATATATATATATATTGTAACGTCCGTGTTATACTACGATCCCTGAATTTGTCTTCGAACATCGAGTCATCGAGTCTTCTATGAGATCTACGAACGTCGCCTTGTCAAGGCGTCGTCAAGGGTTGTTGATCAACAGCTGTCGTCTTCTGAGTTCGAATTCCGCAACTGTCACGAGCGGATTCGGCTTTCGTTCGATAATTTCCCATTTTCCCTTTATTGTATTTCTTCTATTTAATATCTTTTAATAAAAGTCTTTCGTTCCTCTAAATACGAGTACGATTTCTTTCACGGTTCGCAAGTGAACGACGTTGCGTGTCGCGGCTGATATCAATATATCGCGAAATCGGATCCGCGGACATAACAATAAATATATATAAGAGTTTTAACAAGGCTCTGTAATATAAATATAAATTTAACGTATAAGACGGGCAACAAGAGCCAAATCGCGGATGACAATGCGTTATCCTAACGAAACTAAATAATTTTCCGTTAGAATTAAATACCGGTGCAACAGGCACCAAATTTTACTTGGACACGGCCAAGATTTTTAAATATGAAATAATCTCATATTTGAGATTTAATTTCAATACCCCTTTTAACCCCCCTACGGAAAATAAATAAATGAATGCAAGAGAAAAATATAGATCCGAAAATCGCTGAATCGGGAATCGAACCCGAGACCTTTCGCTTGCCGGGCGACTGCTCTTCCAGCTGAGCTATTCAGATCCTTTCGATTCTATACTTTTCTCTGTTATATATATTAATGTTGGTAAACAAACGCATTTTTTAAGCCAGCGTGTATCAATATAAGAGTTTTAACAAGGCTCGATTCCCGATTCAGCGATTTTCGGATCTATATTTTTCTCTTGCATTCATTTATTTATTTTCCGTAGGGGGTTTAAAGGGGGTATTGAAATTAAATCTCAAATATGAGATTATTTCATATTTAAAAATCTTGGCCGTGTCCAAGTAAAATTTGGTGCCTTGTGCACCGGTATTTAATTCTAACGGAAAATTATTTAGTTTCGTTAGGATAACGCATTGTCATCCGCGATTTGGCTCTTGTTGCCCGTCTTATACGTTAAATAAATATATATATATATATATATATATATATACAGGGTGATTCATTTTAATCTATCACCCCAAATATTTCCGTTTTTATGCATTTTACGAAGAAATGTTTTAGACAAAAGTTATATGGTTTTGAAGGGGACATAAGAAGGTACCATTGGTTTAACTTTGGATAGTCATTTGAAGATCACGTGAAGGTAACCTTCAAATTCTTAAATGGAACCTATTATTTTTTATTACATATTCTTGTAGTTTACTTCGAGAGCTTTCCAAAACACTACAATAAAATATTTTTTCATTAAGTATTTTTCGAGTTATTAAGGCTGCAAATTTGCAGTATTTTCACATAAAATACAAAATATCTTGGGAAATATTCATTTTTCGATTATCATACCTTAATACTTTTATGCACAGAATAATGAGACGAATCAATTGGTGTAAAGAAAACACATAGTTGTTTTAAAGAAAAATTATGTAACTGCTTATTGCAATTTTCATATTTTTTTTAAAAGTAACTATGTGTTTTCTTTACACCAACTGATTTGTCTCATTATTCTGTGCATAAAAGTATTAAGGTATGATAATCGAAAAAATAAATATTTCCCAAGATATTTTATAATACAAAATTGACATTTTATGTCAAAATACTGCAAATTTGCAGCCTTAATAACTCGAAAAATACTTAATGAAAAAATATTTTGTTGTAGTGTTTTGGAAAGCTCTCGAGGTAAGCTACAAGAATATGTAATGAAAAATAGTAGGTTCTATTTAAGAAATTGAAGGTTACCTTCACGTGATCTTCATATGATTATCCAAAGTTAAATCAATGATACCATCTTATGTCCCCCTCGAAACCATACAACTTTTGTCTGAAACATTTCTTCATAAAATTCATAGAAACGAAAATATTTTGGGTGATAGATTAAAATGAATCACCCTGTATATGTATATATATATATATATATATTGTTACGTCCGCGACCACCCTTCGGATTATCTCGAAGAAATGTCGCGCGCACTCAAACTCTCACACGCCGGAAATGAATACACTCGCGTAATAAAGCAATAAACTTTAATATTAGAAGCCAATAAACCGTAGCGATACAATATAATATTACGTGCATTAATCTTAATGCAAATATATCCGCCGATCAGCTGTCAGAAGATACGTCCTCACCGCACGACAGCTAGACCAGAACAAAACGCATCGATAGACATAAACAGCTTCTTAGCGACGATAGAAGATCCTGATAGAAGACCCTGATAGAAGACCCTGATAGAAGACCCTGATAGAAGATCCTAATAGAAAATCCTGACGATCGTATAATACAGGGATGTATCGTCAAACCGGGCGGGACACGGACATAACACTTGCCCCCTCCTCTTCAAAATTGTCGTCCCGACAATTAATTCAATAGGACAGATCCAGAACAATTCCTTACAGGAACCTCGCCGAATTACAGTCCCCGATGTGACTCCATGTTCTCCCCGAACTGCTGTTCCAGGTACAACGAACTGCACACCATCTTGGGTCCAATCGACTTCATTGATTCCAGGAATTTTCCTCAAAGTCCCAAAAATTCTTCAGGCAAGAGAGGGGTAACATTCCGTGGATCCAACGCCCTTTTAAAGGACTCCTCAAGCCTCTGCCTCGGCATTTGCCCAAAGCCCCCGGGAAAAACCACGGATCAAAATAACCACGGGGTGAGGCAGTCTTCGTCCCTTTTTTGTGAGGTAGTCTTCATCCCTTTTATCTCTCTCATCTTCATCAGGTCCTTTTTCTTTTTGTTGCCAAATAAGATTTTCCTGAAAAACAAATCTTACGGCAGAAAAATTGAAGAATACACAATTTTATTAAAAGTACAAGTAACCTATCGTGGGTTCCGATTCTAATGCAAGTTTCGACTATAAAAAGGAGCTAATCTATCCGAATGCACAATTTTACATTTGTGTTTATTTGACCTTATGATTCCAAAAACCACATCGCTAAGCTTTTTGATTATTTTATAAGGCCCCTCCCAATTACTTTGTAATTTAGGAGATTTGCCTTTTACTCTATGAGGATTATAAAACCATACTTCTTGACCAATATTAAAATCTTCCTAGCTCTACGATCATGTCGTATTTTAGAACGAAGAGATTGAAGATTCAAACGCTGACTAGCACTTCTGTGAATATTGTCCAACTTTTCCCTCAATCTGTGTACATATTCTTCGGAAGAATTATCTTTTTTATCTACTGGAGGACTCCCTCGTAATAAATCCAAAGGTAGTCTTAAGTCTCGTGCGAAATACAATTCAGCAGGGGAAGCACCCGTAGCTTCATGTTTCGAAGAACGATATGCCAACAAGTACATATGAATCCAGTCATCCCAATCCTTCTGATCTTCTGAAACAAATTTAGCCAAGTAATTAAGAATCGTTTGGTGATGACGTTCTACCTGCCCATCTGACTGAGGATGTAGAGCAGTAGTCCTCGTCTTCCTAATCCCTAAAAGATGTGTTACCTCTTGAAAAATTTTAGATTCAAAATTTTTACCTTGATCGGTATGCACTTCCAACGGAACTCCATGTTGAGAAACAAATTGTTTCACGAAAACATCAGCTACCGTTTTTACTTTAATATTTTTTAAAGCAAATGCCTCTACCCACTTGGTAAAACAATCAATAATCACTAACAAATATCGATTTCCAGCTGTGGTAGTCGGAAGAGGGCCAAGTATATCCATTTATACCCTCTAAAATGGAAATCCAGCATCAAACACTTGAAGAGGTGACTTACCTTTTCCTGATGGCCCTCTCCTTGCTACACAAACCTTACAGGAACGGCACCAATCCTCCACATCATTCTTACATGTGGCCCAATAAAAACGCTTTCGGATCTTCTCTAACGTCTTATTTACACCAAAATGGCCACCAGAAGCAGAATCATGAGCCTCCTCCAAAACTTGATTGATGAAGTTCTTAGGAACAATAATCTGGAAAATTTCTGATTTAAGGTTAGGGGATTCCCATCTTTTATATAAAATTCCATCTCTAATAACCAAAGCATCTCAGTAGGACCAATAAACTTTCGCAGAAATATCTCTATTAATTTCTTGCAAATCAGGACGTCTATTAATTTCTTTCCCTTGAAGGAACATTGAAATAATAGGATCTTCTAATTGTTTATTCCGCCATTTCTCTGAACTATTTTCTCCAAGAATAATTCTAGCAACAGAATTTTCTTTCAATTTTACTTTGGCACAATAAACACAACCGAGTTCTGAACAAGGGCGTCTTGACAAACCATCAGCATTCTGATGCAGTCGTCCTTTTCGATGAATTATTTCGAACTCGTACTGTTGCAATCTCTCTAGCCATCGAGCTAATTGTCCTTCTAAATCTTTGAATGACAAAAGCCATCTCAAAGAAATATGATCCGTTCGAATTTGGAATTTCCTTCCATATAGATAATGATGAAAAGACTTCATTGATGCCACAACTGCTAATAATTCCCTTCGTGTAATGCAATAATTCCTTTCTGCTTTATTCAAGACTCGACTGAAATAAGCGATGACTTTTTCTGAACCATTCTGAACTTGCGATAATACCGCTCCTATCCCATGATTTGAAGCATCCGTATCCAAAATGAATTGTCCGTGTTCCTTCGGAAAAGATAAAATTGGCGAAGAAACTAATCTCTCTTTCAATTCATTGAATGCCTCTTCACAAGATGAATTCCATTCAAATTTTACTTGATTTTCTGTAAGAACAAATAACGGTTTAGCTATTAAAGAGAAGCCTTTAATAAATTTCCTATAATAAGAACAAAATCCTAGAAAACTTCGAATTTGTTTCCTATTCTGAGGAACAGACCAATTTCTGACGGCAGAAATCTTCTCAGGATCCGTCGTAATTCCATGTTCAGAGATAACATGACCAAGATATTTTACTTCTCTTCCAAAAAGCGAACACTTCTTAGGGTTCAATTTCAAATTTGCTGAGCGAAAGCGAAGAAAGACTTTCCTCAAATTTTCCATCATCCCCTCGAATGTTTCACTGAAAACAATCACATCGTCAAGATAAACTGAACAGATCTTCGATAAAACATCTTGAAGAACTTTCTCCATCAACCGTTCAAAAGTAGCGGGGGCATTGCAAAGTCCAAATGGCATGACAGTAAATTGCCATAATCCATTTCCCACAGAGAAAGCCGTCTTCTCCTTGTCTTTGGAGTCCAGCTTTACTTGCCAATACCCGCTCTTCAGATCCAGAGTAGAGAACCAAGAATTTCCTGAAAGTTGATCCAAAATATCTTCAATTCGAGGCAATGGATATGAATCTTTCACCGTGACAGAATTCAGCTTCCTATAGTCGACGCAAAATCTTAATGATCCATCTTTTTTCTTTACCATTACGACAGGAGAGACCCACGGATTTTTAGATTCTTCAATAACTCCCTGAGACTTCATTTCTTTAATGATTTTATTGACTTCCTCTCTTAAATGAATCGGAACTTTACGTGGAGCTTGTTTAATCGGCCTAGAATCCGTAACCTTAATATCGTGTTTTAAAATTCCACAGTTCCCTGCAATCAAATCCTGAGAAAATACATCCTGAAATTCTAATAAGAAATTGGCAAAAATATCTTTTTGAGAGGAATTCAAATTTTTAGAATTTTCCCCGAAAAATGTCTCAAGAAAATCAGGGACTGTCCCTTTAATAATTCGAAAACAAGAAAATTCATTTCTATTATTCTCTTCAATATTTCCAAATTGGGATTCAAAAACTTTTTCTAGATTTATTTTTTCAAGAAAATCTATCCCAAGAATGCAATCATCAGAAATGTTAGCAACAATTATAGGAATCTCTACTTCATGTTTTCCTAATTCAATCAAAACGTTAACTTTATATTTAACTTCAATTAATTCCCCTGTAGGATATTTAAGATAACAATTATTTATTTCCAAATATTCTTTCGATTCTTTCAAAAATCCGTCTCTAAGAATAGAAACATCGGAACCCGTATCTATTTTAAATCGACAAATCTTTCCGTCCAATTTTCCTTTATAATAAAAATTATTTCTAGTTCTACTTATTCTAGCACATTGTAAAACATTTGGGGCTATCACGCAATTAGCCGAACCTGCCCCGCGAAGTTCGACTAAATCTTGTTTTCCGTAAATGACGGACATTCAGAACGGAAGTGCCCCTCAGCGCCGCAATGCCAACATTCCTTTTTCTCCTTTGGACCGTTCCTTTGATAATATTTATTATTATACGACTTCCTTTTCTCGTTATGTTTCTCTTTTGTTTCCTCGTTTTTCTCTTTGTTCTCCAATTTATTAAATTTATTAAATTTATTATATTTATTATATTTGTTAAATTTTTCAAAATTTTGATTTGGGACATTTTTATTTTTTTGAAAACTATTTTCTTGAATAACTTTTACTGCCATTGCTCTCTCTATGGCAGATTTTAATGAAATAACGCTTTCTAATTGAAGAGTTCTCTTCAAAAAGCCGTTTGATATTGCAGTAATAAACTGTGCGCAAGCAATTTTATCTCTAACTTCATGAAAACACTCAGGATAGGCTAATCGGGACAATCTGTCTAAATCCGCGCCAAGAGAAGCCAAATCTTCCGAACGCTTTTGTCTACGATTCGTAAATTGCGCGTAATAAGATTGAGCCGAATGCCCTTCACCGAAACGTAATTCTAATTTTGACTTTAAATCCGCGAACTCTAAATTTTCAATCTCCGAAATTCCATCCAAAACGGTCCGCGCTTTCCCTCTTAAACAAGCGGCAAGAGCCAAGGTCTTTTGAAACGAATTCCAACCATTAGCTCGCGCTATAAAATCGAACTGGGCAATAAATTCGCGCAAGGGTACATTCCCGTCAAAATTCTCGGGTTTGAGTTTATATCCGAGCTCAAAATTATTGTGTAAAACATTGTTCGATTCGCTATTTCTACGTGTGGTGTTGTTCGGAATTCTATTATGTGTGTGACTTAGCTGGTTATTTTCCGATGAGGCGAGTCTTTCCTGTAATCGGTGCAGTTCCTCGTCCCGCTGTTGCAGCATCGTCAAAAATTGAGCCTGCTGTTGTGAGCGTTCCTCTCGCAATTCTCTAATTTGTTCTAACGCCTCCTGTAAAGCGTCCACGCGCTCGGAAGTTTCCTCGCTGTTAATCGCTCGAAGTGGAGTCGACTGTTGTTCTTCGCCGATCATTGCTCGTGACGAAGCTTGCGAACGAGTAATCCTCGGAGAATGCACCAAAGACATCGTAACCTTTTCACCGCACACACACACGAAATATTTGTCCCTTTTTTACTACGGTTCGTGGCTCGTGTTACGTCCGAACGATCCCGGACGAGCCCCCAAAATGTTACGTCCGCGACCACCCTTCGGATTATCTCGAAGAAATGTCGCGCGCACTCAAACTCTCACACGCCGGAAATGAATACACTCGCGTAATAAAGCAATAAACTTTAATATTAGAAGCCAATAAACCGTAGCGATACAATATAATATTACGTGCATTAATCTTAATGCAAATATATCCGCCGATCAGCTGTCAGAGGATACGTCCTCACCGCACGACAGCTAGACCAGAACAAAACGCATCGATAGACATAAACAGCTTCTTAGCGACGATAGAAGATCCTGATAGAAGACCCTGATAGAAGACCCTGATAGAAGACCCTGATAGAAGATCCTAATAGAAAATCCTGACGATCGTATAATACAGGGATGTATCGTCAAACCGGGCGGGACACGGACATAACACTATATATATATATATATATATATATATATATATATATACAGGGTGATTCATTTTAATCTATCACCCTGACTAATCTATCAGGAAATATTTTGGGTGATAGATTAAAATGAATCACCCTGTATATATATATATATATATATATATATATATATATATACACAGGGTGATTCATTTTAATTTATCACCCAAAATATTTCCTATTGTAAATTTCTTATATATATATATAAGAAATTTACAATAGGAAATATTAAATAAAATATTTACACGTACTTAGCCAGTGATGCTATTCTCGCAGGTGGTTTGTTCTCTACATCAGCCAAATCTAAATTTTTATTTAGCTCAGCAGGCAAGCAAAAGCTTTCCTCGAAGACATTCTTTTCACTATTATCTTTTTTTTTCAGAGCATTATTTGTACTATTATTTCTAAGCAATGATTTATCATCTTCCATTTCTACAATTAAATGCAATTAATAATTATAATAATTAATATATTACTTAAATACGTAATATATTTTAATTTAATTTATTTAATATGTTAAATATATAATATCTAATATCAGAAATGCTCACAAATGCCACAAAATTAAAATGCAATTAACCCTTAATCCGTATTGGTGGGCGATTTATGTCCGTGTAATTTCTAAAAGTATTATATTTCTACTTCACATATTTGCAAGAACAATATATTTAAGTAAATTATTTTTCAAATTTATTATTCTAGTCTATTTAGAAAGATCAAAGAAGGTGTATGAATTTAAAAAAATTTTTTTAAACACTTTCACTAATTAATAAGATACATCAAAAATAATTGACCCACCTGTACGGTGTCTATAGGTGCCAAAAATAACAATACGGAGTAAGGGTTAATAATTAATTTTTTACATGAATATATTTTTTAATTAAAAATCATATATATTGTCAGGAAATTTTTAATTTGTGAATATATATATATATATATATATATATATATATATGTGTGTGTCATTATAAATAAAAAAGATTTCTGGGTTATTAAAATATCTGAAAGAAAAAGGAACATGCACAGATAGCTCAAAAAATATTTTGCTGAAAAAATTTTCGGATTTTGATTTGGAATTACAAATGAATTTAACAATAACAATACTTCAAAATATCATCAATATTATTCAGATTAAATGAAGGAATTTGCACAAACTTTAAAGGCATCTGCCGAAACTTTAAACAAATTGTTACACTGTAAAAAAAAAGTTAATCTAACAGATAATGTTGTTCAATACGCCTAACAAAATATTTATTTAAATGAAGTAAAAATATATTTAAATCAATAAAATATGCTATCTACAATTAAGTAGGTACTTTATCAATTCAAATATATTTTTGCTTTATTTAAATAAATATTTTGTTGTGCGTATTGAACTAAATTATCTGTTAGATTGACTATTTTTTTTACAGTGTACTATTTGCGAAAAATTATATAACAGTAGTATTAAAATTAGATCCATAACTTTTGTGATGTGCTCCGGTAAATTTTAATACTTTTTAAAAAACTAGGGTGTATATTTATTCCAAAACAAATAAAAACATCATTTAAACATGTACAAATAATACAAATGTTTATACATATAATTATGAACCTATGACATATGATAAAATTATGTAGGAATGTAATTGCTGAAGAAAAAAATTTCAAAAATACACAAAAAAATTCAAGAAAACAAACAATTTCATGACATAATGAAGTTATATACTGTAAATTTTTAATAGAAGTTTTATATAGAAATAGTATAAAACCTAGTTTAAATATGTTAATTGTTTAAAGGGGATCAATACTGTAACGGCTTAAAAAAGTAACCCTTTTTGCGAATTTTTTGTAACATCCATAAAGCAGATAGATAAATAATGTTTTTGCATTGAATTGTTATTCTTTGAATTATTAAAAAATATTTTTTATTTGATTAAATACATTTTTATTTTAATATAAAATGTGTCTGTAGTAGACTCTGCATTATTTATCGGTTTTATTGCACCTGGGATCCTTAAAAGTCATTTGAAATTAAAAAACCCAAGATTTTTTTGAAGTATATAAATGTAGTTTCAGTTTAGCGTACAGATTTCTTTTTACAATTAAAATTTCCTATTTTTATGATTTGTACGATAAAAAACGGTTTTCTTTTTTTGAAAAATTTTAAAATTTTATTTAAAAATGCACCATTTTACGAATAATGAAGACATTAAAATTTCTGTACGCTTAACTGAAACTAATATATTTATATATTTCAAAAAAGTTTTGACTTTTTAAATTTTAGATGACTTTTAAGGACTCCACGTGCAAGGCCGATAGATAATACAGAGTCTACTACAAATACATTTTATATTAAAATAAAAATGTATTTAACTAAATAAAAAAATATTTTTTAATAGTTCAAAGAACAATAAATTCAATGCAAAAACATTTATTTAACTACCTGCTTTATGGGCATCCCAAAAAATTCGCAAAAAAGAGCTACTTTTTTTAGCCATCACAGCGTTGATCCCCCTTAAAGACTACTGTGACCGACCGGAAAAATGGATAATTTTTAAGCATGGATTACGAAGAAATATAAAAAAACTATAAACTTGTAATTTAGTACTTTATTTAAGTACACGATAAAAAAATTTGTTGAAATTTTGGTTTGATTTTTAGCATAAAAATTGTTAATTAATTTGTTAATATTTTGCAAACTAACAATGATATTGATAAAATCCTATGTCAATGTTTAGAGAAAGGTTAATAAAAAAAAAAAAAACTTTAAGTCGATCCAATGAGTACATACCGAAAAATCTTCGACACTAGTGAAAAAAATTATTTTTTTTTAACATTTAATAAATGATATTAAAAATATTATTTACGTTTTCTTTTTACATGCTTTTATACCCCTCGCATACTTAAATAAAGTACTAAATTACAAGTTTATAGCTTTTTTTTATTTCTTAGTAACTCATGCTTTAAAATTATTTATTTTTTCGACCGGTCAGTACAGTCTAATCCCTTAACAAAAGATTTCGAAACATTTGCTATATTTAGAATATACCGCTCTAACATAAGAAACGTACACTCGAAAATAGTGTGATCAATGACGATAGGGAAAAAAATATATTAAAAATATATTTCAAACATCATTAAAAAATTTTTGTATAAAAGTGGACATGTATTTTTAATATTATAGATCCTAAAAAAAATCGAAAAGACACTTTATATATTAAGAATTATAAGGGCTTGACAAAAATCGCAGTAATTCTTGACTTGTAAATTGTTAACATATAAAAGAACATGTTATCATTTTCTTATTAAATAATAACATTGAGTGATTTGTTAAATAATATAGAAATGGGAATTGTTACATATTTTGGCTCCATTTTTTTAATTTAGCAACAAGTTGGCGCGCCTTTCTGTGCAGACCTTTAATTAGTCGCGCCGACGTCTCGTTACTAAATTAAGAAAATGGAGCCAAATGCAACAATTCCTATCTCTCTATATTGTTTTATAAATCACTCAATTATTGTCTAATGCCAAAAAAACGCGACAAATATATTGCGACAAGAAATATAACATATATAAGATTAATAAAATGTATAGAAAATTGAAAATAAAAAATCGCGATCTCTTTCTTTCGAATGATTTTTCTAATCATCATTAAATAAAAAAAATTATCAATTTAATTGTTACACGATGTTAAATATTCACTGCAGATATTTGATAAATTAAAATAATATGTAAAAAGTATAGAATTTAACAACGAGTTGGCGCGCCTTTGTGCGCAGGCCTTTAGTTAGTCGCGCCGACGTCTCGTTGCTAAGTTACGAAAATCGAGCCAAATGCAACAATTCCCATCTTTCTATATTATTTAACAAATTATTTAATTATTGTATAATACCAAAAGAACGCGACAAATATATTGCGATAAGAAATATAACATATAATATTAATAAAATATATAGAAATTTGAAAATAAAATACCGCGAATCTCTTTCTCTCGAATGATTTCTAATCATCATAAAATAAAAAAGAAATTATCAATTTAATTGTTACATGCTGTTAGGTACTCACTGCGGATATTTGATAAATCAAAATAATGATGTAGAAAGTATGGAATTCCTCGAGATAACTTCGCAAATATCGGAGGCACAAAATACACGTCCGTATGGGCTCACGTTATCGCAGAGAAAGAGCGAAAAAACAAAATCGCCGCGCTAGGAGGATCTCGTTAAGTCACTGCACACATCATGCGCGACTTAAGGCGCCAGCGTAGTTAACCAATCAGAAGATCCTCGTCCAAAACTAGCCAATTGGCAATGTGGATTGGTAGCATATATTGTCCAACCGTGCTTGCGTTGGTTGCGCGCGTAAAAATGGAGCTTTGATACAATTCAGACACTCCTATAATATTATATATTTAAAAAAAATATTATCATTGCTAAATTAATATTCAAATAGGGAAATAATTTTAATGCTGTCAAAATATAATATAAAAAATATAAAAAATAAAATTAATTAATGAAAGGCTCGTATAAATTAACAAAATTTAAAAAAGGTAAATATTGTAGGCCAACTAAACGAGCAATTAAATAAGATCTAAAGATTTATTAATAATTAAATAATTAAATTCTCATTCCGTTAGAGAAACAATATACAGCATAAACGTTTCGACTGTACTACAGTCTTTTTCAATACATAAAAATCAAATATTATAATACAAAGTTATAAATATTAAAATACAAAGTTAGTTAAATATTAAAATACAAAGTTAAACGATTCTTCGCTGATGACCAATTTAGACTTCGCAACACACACTTGAAATGTCGAGAAGAAGAACTTGTTAAAACGATAATGTAAGTTGAAAGATTTTTTCATTTTCTCTGATATTAATTTAATTCGCGTAAAATATCCACAGCATGATTAAATGTCGCAAAACTTGAAATCTCAGACCAATCGTTTTACTCATCCATTGGTCATCAGCGAAGAATCGTTTAACATTGTATTTTAATATTTAACTAACTTTGTATTTTAATATTTAACTTTTGTATTTTAATATTTGATTTTTATGTATTGAAAAAGACTGTAGTGCAGTCGAAACGTTTACGCTGTATATTGTTTCTCTAACGGAATGAGAATTTAATTATTTATTAATTATTAATAAATCTTTAGATCTTATTTAATTGCTTGTTTAGTTGGCCTACAATATTTACCTTTTTTTAAATTTTATAAAAAATAATATTTGTATACGCCATATTGGTAAGGTACGGTTCGTACGAACTGTATTGTAAGATATGTACCGATAATATGCACTAATACGTAGTACAGGTACAATGATGATACGCTGTACTACAATATCACGTATTGGTTTTGTACTGTTACCATACGGTTACTCCGTATGCTGCCATCTCGTGGCGGCACAGTAATAGTACAGTAGCGGTATTTTGTGCAGGAATCGCACGCTTGGTTATCTGGGTAATGATAAGGAATATTTGTATAAAGATAATTTACTGCATTTTCATCATATTGATTTAATTTGAACCATGCAGTCAGCGTAGTATCTCGATTTAGCTCTCTTTGAGCAGCTTGTTTTTCATTTCCTGCTCGAAAATAAACCATTTGGCGATTAGACAAATGAACTGCCAATCTTATTACTGTATGAGATTTCATGAACAAATCATATCCGTTAAGTCTCCACATTGCTTCTGGAGCACTAACATATCTTGCATCCATGAATGAGTTAACCTCATCTATTCTAATGAATCTTGTACCATCTCGTGCTTGCACTTCAATTGCAGCACAATCAAATCCTTTATGAATATATTTATATAGATATTTTACGCTCTTCACTGATGAACATATTTCTAAATTAATATGTCAATTATATTTCATAATTAAATATGGTGAATACGGCACCACCCATCGATTATCCACTTCTTTATTTCTAACGATGTATTTTATTCCAATATTCCTACGTTGATATATGGGATATCCATTTACATTAGCATTAGTTTTATCACTAAATTATTTTGGAAATCCTTTTGAACATATTCCATCGTCCCCAGTGCAAGGATATCTCCTCGAGGGATCTCCACATGGACCGTGAATCATGTGTTTTAAAACTTTTTCATTAAGTTCTGAATATTTTTCTTCATTAGGAATTTCAGCCCATACCATCATATCAATGACTTCTTGAAGTCGGGGCTTATCTTCATCGCTCAACATTGCAAGTAAATGCAAATGTGGAAGTCCTCTTTTTTGAAATTCAATCACACCTGCATAAGCTATAATATTTCCAAAAATTTTATCTTGAATTAAATCCTTTAAAATCTCTTTGACATCCAAATTAAATGTTTTAGCGACTAAATCAGGTCGAAACTCTATTTGACATCCATCAAGATTATCCTTAATTTCAGGACATTGAGGATTGCAAGTCATGGTTAGAAAAATGTCTGGTTTACTATACTTTCTTACCAAAGACATGGCATCTTGGTATCTTTCTTGCATGTTCCTTGGACTGCCCATAAATGAAGATGGTAATATTACAGGTACACCAACTGTAATTCCCTCATTTTGTGCTCGATTATCAAGGTGATCCATTAATCTTGAATAAAGTTCTGCTCTTAATTGAGGTTGATTTAATTTAATACAATTAAGTCTTCTGGCTTCAGTTTTCATATAGGCATCAAGTATAAATTGACATCTCAATTTGCCTGCTCTTTTAAATTGGCTAAATTCGGCTCTTGGTGCCAGCAGATGAGCATAATAATCCATTTGAGTTACTTTAAATCCTGAATATTTAGAATTATACGATTTCATTTCTGAATGCCATCCATCGTTACCATATGGATATAACAAAGGATAACACATTGGGTCACACTTTTTGTCCAGAATTAATATTTGTTGAACATCGTTTGAATTTTTATTATAAATCCGAATGTCTCTTTCAAATGGAGGCTCACCATCTACATTCTGAAAAACCACAGCTATTTCATTAGCTTGTGGAGCATTATATCTTCTTTGATCATGTTGAGGATCGTTTCGAAAAGACATTAAATTTATATTTTTATTGCCTATCGGATTTAAGATCTTGTTCAACTTGACGCATCATCTTGAAAGTCTTTGCAAATTTATTGCATTGAACCATAAAACTTGACAAATTTTTCATTATTTCAAAATCACATTCTTGATTAACTTTCTTATTCATTCTATGATTTATAGCTTCTTCCGTATCTAAAAAGTAAAGCTGCGCAAAGCGCGGAGCTTGCCCATCCGCTGAGCGCATTGCTGTCGAAGTCAAATGATGATATTGCCCATGAATCTTCAAGCAATAAGAAGCATTGTTCACAACATTCAATGGATTTCTATTGCCCGGGACACCCATAGAAGCCATAGCTAAAGCGCTATTATATGAACGAATATTATGAAGGAAATTTTTCGATGCATAATCATTTCCCATGTATAATTTTTTAATCAAATCAGGACAATTTATTGACTTTAATGTAAGTTTACCCTTTTGACAACAATATGTAAATTTCCCATCTTTAGGTTTTTCACATTCAAAATTTAACGATTTGCAAAATTGGCATTCTATATTCATTTGACCAAGTGTATGAACTGATACATTTATTTCATTGCCCTTGGCAATTAGCGCAATATGATGATTTAATTGTCTAGCTTGTTGCCTTCCCTGAGCATGTCTCTGAGCATCAACTTCGAGTCGTTGAGACCTTGCGTAATTATTTTCATGAGCCCTCTGTTGAGCATGTCTTTGGGCATCAGCTTTGAGTCGTTGAGACCTTGCGTCATTATTTTCATGAGCCCTCTGCTGAGCATGTCTTTGGGCATCAGCTTCAAATCGTTGAGACCTTGCGTCATTATTTTCATGAGCCCTTTGCTGAGCATATCTTTGGGCATCAGCTTCGACTCGTTGAGACCTTGCGTCATTATTTTGATAAGCCCTCTGCTGAGCATGTCTTTGGACATCAGCTTCGAGTCGTTGAGATCTTTCCTCGAAACTCTCAATTTTTCGTATTTGTCGTAAGCGCTTGCTTTCGCGACTGATTTTATATAAATTTCCGCCTTTTCTCTTTTGAGGCATACTTATCTGCGTCGTACCGTATACGGCGTATACGTAGGTATATTATAAATATATTGCTGTAATAATTATATCTATATTATTTATCTATATATATATAAGTACCGTCTGTCTATCTGTGTGACCAAGAATTATTTATTCATTAATTCATCGATTTTCTTGATGGAATTTTTCTTTTTTGTGCTTATTCTGTTTTATATTAATTCTTTGTATAAGCACACAGCAGCCTTTTTATATAGGCGCACTGCAGCCTTTTTTACAGGCACACAGCAGCCTTTTTTACACGCGCACAGCAGCCTTCTTTTACAGGCGCACTGCAGTCTTTTTTACAGGCGTACAGCAGCCTTTTTTACAGACGCACAGCAGCCTTTTTTTTACAGGCGCACAGCAGCCTTTTTTTACAGACGCACAGCAGCCTTTTTTTACAGGCCCACCGCAGCCTTTTTTACAGGCGCACAGCAGCCTTTTTTTTACAGGCGCACAGCAGCCTTTTTTACAGGCGCACAGCAGCCTTTTTTTACAGGCGCGCAGCAGCCTTTTTTACAGGCGCACAGCAGCCTTTTTTTTACAGGCGCGCAGCAGCCTTTTTTACAGGCGCACAGCAGCCTTTTTATATAATTTTATATATTTTTCTATTTATATATATATTTTTTTGATATAATTTTTATATAATTTTATATAATTTTTATATAATTGAATTTAGAATATCTAAGAAATAATTATTTTTTATATAAGAAAAATGTAATAAAAGTGTAATTATTATAAAATAATTACAAATATTTAAACATATTTATTACAAATACCTATAGATATAAAGATGTAAAATATCTACCGTCTCTCTCTCTTTCTCTCTCTCTCTCTCTCTCTCTCTCTCTCTTCCTTCACTCTTCCTTTTTAACGTTTTAACTTCGTTTATCACTAACTCTTTTCTCGTAAAGTTTTACGCCTTCGACTCCTTTTTTGTTGTACTAATTTCATTTATTATAATATTTTCTATTTTATTTGATCTATCCATTATGACATTTAACGTAATTTAATATGAAACCAGCAACTTATATAATCATTTATTAAATGACTCACGTTAAAAGATCGAAACTCACTTCTAAGGAGTGATTTTTACAAAATCACACCAATAAGTAATTTAAAAAAAATTTGTGTACGTGTTTGTGATTATGTGTGCAATTCGTGTAAATAAACCTTTAATTTGTATGCCTTGACCATAGTAACATTTAAATTCAATATTCTTATTTTATACATACATTTCCTTCAACTTTTTTTAAATCAATGTGACACATAATACGGCTTAACCAAGATGTCTAAAGAGAGCAGCGAAAATGCATGCAACTCAAATCAGCATAATGTAAGTAGATTTTAATTTTAGAGAGAGAGAGAGAGCAAGGGAGAGTGAGAGAGAAAGAAAGAGAGAGAGGGCGTGTGTCTTAGAGAGAAAGAAAGAGAGAGGGAGAGAGAGAGAGAGAGAGCGCGTGTGTTTGTTAGTTATAATATTTTTATTATAATCTCAACAATTATAAATAATCTAATTCAAATAAAAATAATCTATAGAAATTTTTTGATTATTTAATTAGAAACTCTTTAAGCTTTAAAGAAGGCTCAAACGTAATTTTGTTATTCTTTATATTTAACTCATTTTAACTTCACCAATTCATTCTTCAAAGGTGTAACGTGACTTGTGATACACCCCTTATGGAAATTTATCATAAGTCCAATTAATCACTTATTTCGAGTACTTAAATTACTGCCTATCAATATATTAAATGATACTGATATACAGTAATGGTACTCAAGGTACTCAAAATAAGTGATATATTGATATACAGTAATTTAAGTTCTAGAAATAAGTTCTCGATTAATTGAACTTACTCGTGATAAATTTCTATAAAGGACTCTGTATGTATATCATGTGCTGCAAGAATGAAATAACTAAAAAGTCAAACAATTTTTTAAAATATAAAAATACCCTACTTGATATGAAATGCTCTATATACATTAATTAATATATAGACGTATACATATACATCTTTAGCATATATTAATTAATGTATAATAAATTCATTTTTATAATTTTCACTTAGTTTTATGATTGATGATGACAGAATTGAATCCCACTGGACCAACAACTCAATCTAGTAATCGAACATGTTTAATTATTATATTACACATTTAATACATTAGCGTTATTATTTAACAAAAAATCCAATGTTGCCCAATTGTTGACTTTGTTTAGTATGACAATTATTACATGTTACATTATATACAAAAATTTCATACATGTATATCGATATGTTTAGCTAGCTAGCTACATGTCATTCGAATATTGAGCCATGTAATATGTTTATAGATTTCTGTTGAAGCGTATTACAGTAAAAAAATTAATCTATACTTTGATTTATATTTTATTTTATTTACTAATGTGTTAAAATAACAATACAAAAACAGCGCTAAGTATTTTTTGTAAAGAAATCTAAAGAAATCAAAGTATTATTGTCGTCAATGATTGTATCTTTTAAATTTGCGGAAAATGTCCAGCCGTCCTTAACTCGTCAAGAGTCTTGACGTGTTGTCAAACCGACACTATGTTCGTTCTTGACATCTTAAAATTATAATTTTATTTTTATTTTTACAAGTATGTTTTGCTTCTTTTTTTTTATCATTTTGTAATAATATTAGTGAAGTAATTTTGTTTTTTTATTGTATTAATCTCTGTCTATGTATATCTAGATCACTTGATAAGGACTCAAAAAAGGGTCGAAACGTTGTGATTGAATAAATAATATTTGCCAGTACGGTCGAGAGACGAATTTTACCTTTTATAATTATTAATGTTATTAAATTTAAAGAGAAATAAATAAATATATATATTTTAGTGAATTTATTTTTTAATATATATATGTATATCATAAACATTTTAAAATAAAGCAATAATTATACATTTGTTTCATTATAGGAAGTTTATCTAAATATTATATATTATGTTGTCATTTACTTACAATTAGTGTAAATTTTTGATTTCACTACTTTTTGATGCTAATATTTTAACCTTTTTTTCGTATTATTAATATAATTATTTAGCGCAATTTTTTGATTTCACTACTTTTTGATGCTAATATTTTAATTTGTTTCTAGTATTATTAACAAAAATAAAATATAATTTATAAATATAATTTTTGAGAAAATATTTTTGATAATGATTAATTTTTGCAAAGAATTATTTTGGCTATAAACAATTTTTGAGAAAATAATATATATTTGATTACGACTTTTTGTAAAGAATTATTGTTGCTTGCGAAAGATATAACTTAGCCCTTTTTTACATTTGTAATGTCTGTTTTAGTGGGATTTCTATTAACGGTAAATATGACTTATCGAGAAATTCAGTGTCTTTATTAGAATTAAAGCTATTTTTTTGCTGATTAATGTATGTGGACTCTGAGATTAGTCTCTTAAAATAATTAGTTTCAAAGTCTAATATTTTGACACCATTCCAGTCCATTTGATGCTGTTCTCCTATGTTATGTTGCGAGATTATTGAATGTTTCATCATATTTTGTTTTAAATTAGCAACACAAGCGCGCGCGAAGCGCGCGCTATTAATATTATTTTACTTTTTTATCACACATATATCACGAGACTTCCTGTGCAACTGATTTTTAGACTTCTTAAATAAATTTTAAATAAAAAAATAATCTCTTAAGTAAATTGAATCTTAAATAATTTTTAGACTTCTTTTCATGCAAAGTCAATTTGCAAATAACTGCAAATGAACACAAGTAACAGCTGCTCAAGACATAAACTGAGCACATTGAAAGAACCAATCGGCATTGCGAAAAAACGGCAACAATTAAAGCGTCACATGCCTTTTTTCAAACTACAAACAATACAAGCGCGCGCTTCGCGCGCGCCATTAATTTTTTATGCTTTGGTTTAATATTATTTAGAACAACTGTCACACTATTAACCTTCGCAATGACAGCTGTTTGATATGAATATAATACACTATGCAAATCAAGACAATCGATCAGCAACGCAGAAAAGCGGCAACAATATATGCGAGAATCGACTTTACATGCCTTTTTTACAAAAGGACTAGATTAACGCGCGCGCTTCGCGCACACCATTTGTTATTTTTTATTTGTTATTATCTTTCTTAGTCGATGCTCTATGTCAATGTATAATTTTCACTTCTATGCAAGTTTGTGTGAATATACCGTAACAGATAATATCTGAATGCACGCAATCTTCATATACGTTCGAGATGACCAATCATATTCAGAATAACACGATAACAATGCAATCGCGATTAGCGACCAATTTAAGCATTTCACAACAATTTTTTTTTTTGGATAGGATTCTTTTGATGTTCATTAACTCTAGTTTTTACCCGCCGCTACCAAGCGCTAAGAATCGAGGCAGCCAATTCGCGTTGTTATGCGTTAGCTTTATAGTATCGAGCAGCTGTTGAAAGAATTAACAGTTTGACAGTTATCACAATAAAATTAAATAAAATTACAATTGTTAAAAAATTGAATCTTATACACACACACAATATATATAAAACCGGATAATGGCGCGCGAAAGCGCGTGCTTGTGTTTTCTAGTGACCTAATGAGATATAAACCTTTTATTGCTCTCAGATATTACAAGCTGTTTTTATCAAAACAAATGATATATCTAATCTAAGCAGATTCGAAGAATGTCTGATAATTCCGAAAACGTAAACGTGCACGATAATTTTTAAACAATATATCTTCGTTTACGTAAGATAAACATAATTTTTCCTTTTTTCAGTCTTGCTTATCAGCATTATTGCCACTTTGAGTCGCGTTTACTGAAAGATAATAATTCAAAAGAAATAAAAACAAGCCTCGAAAGATGATTAAACAACGTTTGAAAAATTAATCAACATCTTTTAGGCGTTTTTAAATCTTTTTTGGACCATTATTCTTCGAATTTCAACTCGTTAATATTTCTCTTGCAAGTTTCCTTTCTAAGCATGATGTGATCAATGGTGAGGCGGCAAAGTGGGAGAGGTGGCAGGGACATATAATATATAAAGATGTAAATAAATATAAATAAACGAGTTTATAGTAGCCGATTTTATATTGCTGGACGCGTCTCGGTGACAAGAACTCCTGGTTTTCCTATTTTCAGTATTAATATTTGTCTCGAGCAAATAACTGTAAGTAAAACTTTTCTCATTTAAGATCTAGACTTGATTGAGATTGAACTCGAGTCTGTAAGTTGTTGTATATTTTTGTAAAGTGTAGTCGAAATATCTGGGCTAACTGGGCCGGCTAATTGGTTATAATCAATAGCGATAAAAGTGTATTAATTCGCAAAGTGTATTATATAAATCATTCTACAAAGTGTTCCGAAATTAAATGTCAAACCTTTGGGAGCGTGTAGAAGATTGATAAGCTAAGGAAAAAAGTCATATAGAAATATGCTCGTTTTTGCTTTATTTGCAAGAAAATTGCAAGAAAAGTGTTTTATTTTTTATTTTACTTTATTATTTATTCATATTTATATTTTCACTTCTAATGAAGATATTGTTCAAAATGTTGGCCTCTTTTTCTATTACATTTTCTATTACAACTAGATACTAGTCTGATGATATTTGATGAATTACAGACACGATTTGATCTTTTAGGTGCTCTCTTGAATCAATTAGCGATGAATTTTTTTTAACCCCCCCCCCCCCATATGAAAAAATCCATAGGTGTTAGATCGGATTGCTACACAGATTGTTACATATTTTTTTGAGAATAGCTTCCATAATTATTTAGAAGACATTCCCTTACAGTAGCGGATTGAAATATGGTTTTAACTCGATGAGTGTCCAGCTCATTATGGTAGAGCTACTCGAACCAAAACTTATCCACACCAATGGATTGGACGTGGAGGAGTAGTATGCTCGGTCATCTGGATCACCTTATCTGACACCCATGAATTTTTACATATGGAGGGGGGATGGGCTTGAAAAAAAAGTTTATTCGTCGCCAATTGATTCAAGAGAGCACCTGAGAGATCGAATCGTGTCTGTAATTCATGAAATATCATCAGAATAATGTCTGACTGCAATACAAATTTAAATACTAGCAGATGCAATGCTTGCATTGCTGCAAGAGGGTAACATTTTGAACAATATCTTCATTAAAAAAGTGAAAATATAAATAAATAAATAATAAAATAAAATAAAAAATAAAACACTTTTCTTGCAATTTTCTCGAAAATAAAGCAAAAACGAGCATATCTCTATATAACTTTTTTATAGTTTATTGATCCTTTACATGCTTTCGACGGTTTGACATTTAATTTCGGGACACTCTGTATACACACAAGAATCACGCACAAGATACGTACTATATAAATCGTACTTGTATTCGCGTATATAATACGTTAAATCAAAACATTACAAATACTTTTAATTGTCATATAATCTATACAATAAATTTCTTAGAAATTGTAGATTAATTTCCAATTTAATTTCGCAAATATATTCGGCTTCCATGCGACACGATAAATATAATATTATTTACAAATAGTGGTGTTTTAGAAAAGTGTTTTAATAATGTTCAAATGTCGACATTTTAGTTTTAACATTTGTATTTTTATTGCATTGATTTTGTGTTTTTATCGAAATATTTAATACTTAAAAAGTATATGCTCGAAGATACAAGAAGTAAGATCAATATTTGTTTGGTTTTTAAGAATTAAAGCTATATTAATAAAAGAGGAAGAACTGTTTTGATTCATCTCCTGACGATAGCTTTACTCAATTCAATCAATCTTGTTAATATCTTATTAATATTAATCATGGAGTCGGAACAAACGCAAGTGTCTGAAAAAATGGGGAAAGCTTCTGGTGATTACATAAAAACTATTGAAGGTGATATGCAACCGTCGCAGGTGAATAATTCTGTTATCGAATAAATCTGAATTAAGAAAAAAAAATCAAATAGAAAAATGGAAAATTAACGAAAGAGTCTTTACTTCGAGTTGACGTGATACTTTTTTTCTTCAGTAAGATACGATTATGTAAATATTAGAATATTAAATTTATTTAATACGTTTAATTAAATGTTTAACAAAATTTTTTTCAAGATTTATATTTTTCAAAATAGATGAATTTTTTCCTAAAAATATTACGAAATTTTATAGAGAAGAAAATTGTATATAATTTTGCGTTCTTTGGAACTATCTAAAAAATGCTTTAATATTACTTTAATATAATGTACATAATATTTTACGACCGATGTAATAAACTAACATCAATTCTTCGCAATTTTTGTTCTTCCAATCGATAACATAAAACAAGAAGCTGATAATGCCGCTAAATTTTTACGTAATATATTATAATGTCTAGATATTTAGCGTACATAAAAAATTGAAAGATTAAATGTTGATTACAGGGCGTACAGATTAAAATATACAAGAAAAGATGGCTGATGCTTGTCCTCTTCGTGCTGTACAGCGCGAGCAACGGCATGCAATGGATCCAATACAGTATTATAGCAAACATTGTAATGCGCTATTACAATGTTTCAAGCTTCCTGATAGACATGACAAGCATGATATATATGATAACATACATTCCATTGATATTTCCCGCCAGTTATCTGCTCAATAAGTTCGTAAGTAATAATCTTATTAATAATAGAGTAGAGCGAACTTGTGCAAACTTGCGTATACTATGTTACGGAACGATTACACATACATTCTCTTGAATTGTGAATCATTTTTCCGTTTGAGTAGAAATGATTAAAGAGCAACAATAAAATTCGAAAAATTCGACTTTCCGACTTGTCTGATTTTTCTAGGTATGGTAGCGAAATGTGACGGTGCCGTAAAGTTTGCATAATTTAAAAACTTGTAGTACATGTTGTAGCACCGAACGATAACATTCCTCTTATTTCGAATAAATAATTTTTACGATTGTTCATTGATATAAACGAGTTTGGATACAATGCCAAGACAGGATAGCCGGATTTAATCTCACCGACGATATCTTTTGAAAGTCACTTTCTTTCAAGTAATCATTGATATTGATCCGACAAACTTCATTTCGCATACCATCGCACATTCCTGCTTATTAATATGTAAATGATAGCATCTCGTGTGGGATGGAATTTTAGGGTCTTAGATATGCTATGATCTTCGGGGCGCTCGGAACCGCTCTCGGTTCCTGGATTAAGGTGTTCAGCATAGCTACCGATCGCTTCTGGATCACATTCCTTGGCCAAAGTTTGGTTGCAGTTAGTCAAATCTTCGTTCTGTCAGTTCCAGCCCGGCTGGCTGCGCTTTGGTTCGGTCCTGATCAAGTTAGCAGCGCCTGCAGCATCGGTGTTTTCGCCAACCTGGTATGCAAATATCTTAATGCATCATATTAAAGTATGCTATCTGAAATGGAACTTGAGTTTGATGTTTGGAGAAGACTTGATAATTTAAAAAATATGTTTTTTTATTGATTTTTTATTATATCATTAGAATCTTTATTTTTGTCTTTGAATTACATTAAAATTATATTAAAAATTTATAAAAACTTATTTGAAATAGAACTTAGATTTGATGTTTAGAGCTAGAAAACTTGATAATTTAAAAATGTTTTTATAATGGTTTTTTTATTATATTGTTAGAATTTATTTTTGTCCTTGAATTATATTAAAATTATATTAAAAATTTATAGACTTATCTTTAAAAATTTCTAAAATTGAGTTTTTTGAAAAATTGAATTAATGATTGCCTTGGATTACTTTTTGAATAGTGTAAGAAATTAATTTTGTATACATATCTCTTTTTTCTCTTTCTTCCTCTTTCGTTATCTTTGTACAAAATAATCTTCGTGAAAATGGAATGAAAACCATGATGTAGAAACGTGTTAACTTCACGAAGCACAAAAAGTCGCTAACTATTAATCCACGCAATCAAATGATTTCTGATTCCATGAATCAAGAACGTGCGATAATAGACAATCGATATAATCCGATGATGAGATAAATCAATTTATTTGACACGATATGGATGTTAATTAAAATTTTTATATTTGTCTCATTTATAAATAGATTACAAAATAATTATTATATGTAAAGTAATATTAATCCTGTTTTGTTACAAATTAATATCTTTCAAATTACATATCTGCACACATTTTTATCCGAATGGAATGTAATTCAATTTAATATTTGATAATTAATTGAAAAGAATTCACGCAGAAGTATGTTAAAAATTTTTCAATGTTTACATTATTATTCGTGATTATTATTACATATAATGAATTCTTATTTAATGTGTTGCAAATTTCTGTCTAATTTAATTTAATTCTATGCAAAATATAATATTTCGATTAATTGTTATAGAAATATATAATAATTCTTAGAAATTTATTACGGTGAGATAATTGGTCTCTCTTGAGGTAAATTCTCAGTGTTATTATATAATTCTCGTTTTTCATCAAACGTAACATTACAAAAAAAAATTATTATTATATATTTTAAAAAATGCACGACATTGAGAAGATATTCGATTGTTACAACGACACGTGTCGCTGCACGTGCAGACAAACGAGAATAGATCCCCGCGCGCGGAAGTGACAGTCTGGAGTATCTCGCTAATCGACGAAAGGTACTTCGGGAGATTTGAATTATGACTGTGATTAGGTGGGAAATCAAGTCCAAATGAACACCCACGATTAATTTTGCTACCTCGACAGGCAGATCGGCCGGTGTCTGTGCGGGGGCAGACGAAAGAAACAAAGGTGGCAGAGAGCTCACCCTATATCATAGGATTCAATTGATTTTAGGTGCGGACTGTGTGCAGCCGCTATCATTTTATCAGTCGTCGTGTGTTTTATCGGGGAAGACTATCGAGCCTTACATCGATTTCGCAATCGATAAAACGGAAGCTCAATTATATGCATTTTACAGTCGCTTTCGTATTACAGATCCGAATTTTAAAACACGTCTTTAGAATGAATTTTCAGAAGGGAGAAAGTATCCGGTATGGCTCTCAATGGCTCATTTTTTTAATTTAAAAAAATTTTTACAATTAGAGTAGAAAATTCAATTTCTTTCGTATTATTAAATAAATATATAATTTTAATGTATTCGACATGTTCTTATATACATTTTATTGACCTATATACAGAAATGACTTGTTTTAACAGCTGAAAACGGAAACATTCCGCTTCGATGACAATAAGTAAAAATGTGGTGAAAATACGAGCATACTAATTACAATTGTCATAAATATACGCTAAACGTACTTAAGATAAGCATTATGTATATCGGAAAAAATGAACTTATACAAGAAATATTTCTTTTAAATACTTTATCCTAAAAATTTGAAAACAACTTAGGATATTCGTCTCTTGATTTTTTGTTGCAGTTAGGTGTAGCTATTGGTTTTGTATTTCCACCGATGTTAGTGCCCAATAGCGACAATATCTGCAACGTTGAAAGGGGGTTGCAACTTATGTTCTATATCGTCGCGGCTTTCACGACGCTTATATTAGTTTTCATATTATTCTGTACGTGAACCTTCACTTATAGTTATATAATAGTTATGTTATCGGATAATAAAATTTTTGGAAACTGAAAAATTTAGAAAAGATATTATTTAACAAGCGATGATAATTAATGATATGATCCATCTTTTCAATGATTTAATGATTTGAATATTTTGCTACAAAAAGAAGACCAATTGAAAAGCAAGAATATAAAAGAAATAATTAAAAAGATATTCCATATAAATAATTTTTTTATAAAATATTACATTTATATTTTATGAACGTTTATTTCAGTGTCAAAAAACTTATATCTTGAGTAAATAATATACATGTTTTATCTTTTCACAAGATTATATTTTCTTTAATCCGAAATTTTATTGTTAAGACGTGCACATTTTCTTTTATCACTTAATAGAAATCACTTAACAGTAATTTATTTTTAACTAGTCTTCAAGGCAGCGCCGCCTTTACCACCTAGCCCTGCTCAAGCTGTGCAAAGAGAGAACACTGTGAACGAGAAATTTTCTCATTCTATTAAGAGGCTGCTTACCAATACCGGTTATGTGTTACTTTTATTCAGCTTCGGCATCAATAGCGGCGTCCTTAGCGCCATAAGTACTTTCTTGAATCAAATTATTCTCAAACATTTCCAGGTAAGTATTTTCCCCCCTGAAAACTGCTAATTCTCGCTTCTTTCGACACTTTTTAAAATTTTATTTTACAAACTGTTATTTATTAATGTTAAATATTTCAATACGTGTATCTTTTCTCGGTTCTTTGAAAAATTATAAGAATTTGCTACTTTTAAACTTTTCTTCCTTTCAGGGACATGAAGAGGATGCCGGTCGTATCGGTTTAACAATAGTTTGCATTGGAGTGCTGAGCTCCGTTATATGCGGCGTTATATTGGATAAAACACACAAATTCAAGTGAGTAAACGAAAGCATAGTTTTTATTTTAATATTGTTAAATAATATGATTTTATTAAAAATGAAAATCATTTTTAACAATAGCAATATTATTTCAACAAATTATTTCGATTTTTTAAAATCAGTAATAATTCATAACAGTAAAAATTCATGATAACAGTTATTGTAAAATCTTATTAGGATTTATGATATATTGATTGAATAATTTATCATTAAATTGTACATATCTGTATTTCAATTTATATCATCTCATCGAATGATAATTTATGTGATTAAACGAAAAATGTATAAATTTTCAGAGAGACTACGTTAGTGATCTACCTATGTTGTCTTCTTGGAATGATAGTCTTTACTTTGACACTGGACAGTAAAAAGATATATGTTGTTTACATTACAGCCGGTATCTTGGGGTAAAATCTAGCGATTATTTTTGTTATATTGTTCAGAAAATTATTTTAGAAGAACTTTATTGTTACAAACATATCTAATATTATGATTTACGATTTGCGCTTTTTAATTTCTAAAATCGATTCCAATTTAAATGTATTATAAGACACTTTACACTTTTGGCCAGAGCTCACTAAAAACTTTGTCGTTAAAATTAATTTTTTTTCCAATTAAAAATTCGTTTATAACTGATAGATATCGCTTTTAAAATATTCTCTATTAAATATTAATATTTATAATATATTTATTAAAATATTATATTTTCAGCTTCTTCATTACCGGTTATCTGCCGGTCGGTTTTGAATTCGCTGTTGAACTTACGTATCCAGAACCGGAAGACACTTCGACGGGTTTGTTGAACGCGATGGTGCAAGTCTTCAGCATTGCCTTCACGATGCTCTACGGTTTTCTGTTCAACAATTTGGACGACTTAATGGCAAACGTCGCGATGTGCATTGTCCTCGGGATCGGCACCTTGCTTACGATCATGATACCCAACAATCTAAGACGCCAAAACGTGAAAGTTTGACTGTCTAAAAACGATAGTGAGCCGTTAACGATCAGCGATGAGCTTCCACAGCTCAGTACAAATGATTTCCGCCTTGACAATTCTCCCCACGACACTTCGTCATAGTCCAAATAGGACTTAATATATTCCTCACACGAGTACACATTTAATGCGTTAAGAATAGTGATCTTTCTCTGAGTCACGCGTACGTATCAAGAGAAGATATATCTTTCCCAAAATTAGGAGTTCTTAAAAAAAACTAGTCATCAAAACTCTAAAAACTTACCTTTAAAAAAAAGTTAAAAAAGACGCCTAGTATGGGCTCGCCAGTAGTGAAAATTTATCCATTGCAAACCCATGTAGAATTTTATGAAAATTTAACCATTGTAAACCCATGTAGAATCATACTTATGTAGAATCGTACTACAAAAATAATGATATAAAAAAAAATTGCGCCAAGTAAAAGTAAAAACCACATAAGAAATATATTTTTATCGGCTCTCAATATTAATAATAATAATATGAATGATATTTAAAATCCGCCAATAGAGCACAAGCGCGAAAAATTAATTCTTCGGAACTGTATCTCTTGGTTTGAGATTACTAAGTTTCATATATAAATTTTTTTCGTCTATTTCTCCATATGTAAGTTCGAGATTAATTTATATATGGAACTTACAATTAGTAATCTCAAATCAAGAAATACAGTTTCAAAGAATTAATTTTTCGCGCTTGTGTCTATTGGCCGATTTTAAATATCATATTCATAAAAGTAAAAACTTGTACCAATGGAAAATTAAAGTTGCAAATTAATATAGAGTCGTATAATGAACCAGTAAAAAATAAAAAATATAGTAAAAAAAAACTTGGTGCACTGCTAAATAATATTCTAATGATATTAAAATTAAATTGTTATTTTAAAACTGATTGCAGTTAAAATATATTTTGTAGCTAAATTAATTAATGTTACTTTAAGGTGCATTGTAATTTTGAAACTTAGCAGCGCGCCAAGTTTTTTTAACTAAAATTTTTTCATTTTTTACTGGTTCATTATACAACTGAATCTATTGATTAAGTTTAGCAAACTTGATTGCTTCAGCCGATATATTGAGCATTCGAAAATAAATAAAGTTGAATATCGACAAAAAATATATATTAGCCGTCATTAGAATATATTTTTACGTTTCTCGAATTTATGAGGCTGAAGAAAAATAACAAATATTATTTTTCAGCACGATGCCTTCTTACAAACTAACTTACTTTCCTTCTAAAGCATTTGCTGAACCAATTCGCTTCCTGTTCAGCTACGGTAATATCGAGTTCGTCGACGATCGTTTCGACTGGGAGGATTGGCCGAAAATTAAGTCAAGTATGTAGCTGCAAGACGCTGATCGGTATTATTAAGAACATGTGTCTTACTAGCATTTGTTAATTTATCGCAGTCGTTTTTCTTTTTTTAATTAAGTCTATCCAAATCTCTAACTTATGGATTTTTGCGATAGATCAGCAATGAAAAAAAATTATGATTCTCATATATTACTTTTCCCACTTTGATTGATTTTTCATTGTAATTTATTTTCTTGTTTTTATAAATATGACATAATATTTTTTTCTATATATATTATTATTCTATTATATATTATAGAGATGTATTATTTTACTGAACTTTCTTGCGTAAATCACAGAAGAAGAAATTAATGTTATTTCAATTGTGCGACAATAGAGTGTTTTGTTTCTTATTATGCATTAATAATAAATATAAATATAAATTTATTTTTATATTTTATTTTGTTTTACAAAACAATCGGTATTATCATGCGAATAAAATTCGCTATATTCAACTGTCTCAATAAACTTACAATTTAAAGGAAAACATTTTAGATCATGGAAAATACAAAGCCACACGAAGCAGTAAATTGTTTCAATATATATCTATATAAAAAATAACAAGTAAGTTTCAAAAGAACAAATTATATTGCAAAAAGTTAGACTCTTTAATATTAAATTAGTTTTAACTTTAATAATTAATCATCAAAGCTCTATTTAATATTTACAAATATTGCATGACAATAATTGCATTGTAATTTTATTGTAATATAAATTCTAATAGTTTTTTTCCACAAACTCTATTCGATTTATAATAATAGTAAATTGGTTAATAGAAGTATTCGATAGTATAAGATTAAAAGATTATATTTGATATAGTCAATGTTGATATGAAAATTTGTCTGTAAAACGTTTCGACCGAATTTTGGTTATCCTCACAGTTACAAAATTCACATTTACATATTCTATAATAAAGAAAAATATATTTCATCTTTACTCTCAATACAAAATTTTAATTATTTCTATTTTTTCTTTATAGAATTTTATAACTAAGGATGGCCTGAATTAAATAAAAAATATTGTTCATTTGTTTTACGAATAAACAATATTTTTAATCAACATTGACCGTATGGAATAATCTTTTGATCTTGTCATTGAGGACCTATCAATCAATCTATTATCATTATTTATTATTAGTCATTGCTGTTTGCGACACCTATTTTTATCTGTTTCAAATTGTTATTTGTTTATTTGATTTTAAACATTTTAATATATTCACATGTTCTTTAAATATCATTCTTTAGCCGTGCCGTAAGGCCAGGTAGCCATGCTCGAAGTAGATAGGAAAAAGGTTGCTCAGTCTACAGCTATAATATTTGCCGCTACTTGGCGAAACAATACGCGATCTTGCTGGCAAAGACGATTGGGAAGCTCTGGAAATTGTGATTGAATAAATAATATTTGCCAGTACGGTCGAGAGAAAATTCTTACCTTTTTTAAAGTCTGTCTGGCGATTCTCAAATATCTACGTTCTTATTATTTTTTAATTTTTTTCTTTTTATCACTAAGTAATTGAAGCGATGCTAAATAATTTAAACCACAATTTTAGTGAACTTAAGTACCTATACTGTTGTTATACTGATTTATTCGTGAAAACAATAAGTAATACATTTTTTCTGTATATGCCATATTTACTGCAAATTTAATTTATTTAATCATTTGATTTTTTTAACGAAGTAGTTAAAGCAGAAAAATTAAAACTTGCCAAAGACATGGTGCCGTACTATCTGAAGCGTCTGGACGCACAAGTAAAGTAGAACGGCGGTTATTTTGTTGGTAGTGTTCTAACCTGGACCGATCTCGTTATTGTCGATAGTATATAGTTCAGCCTTCAGCTGGACGAATTGAAGGCTGCCATCGCACGAAAGCGTCCTGAACTAGCCAACAGGAAAGAAGTTGTCATCCACCATGATAACGTCGTATATCTATATATATAAGCACCGTCTGTCTGTCTGTCTGTACCCGAACTACTTCCGCATTTGTGGACCGATTTTCGTGAAACTGGTACCAAAATGTTGTAAATTTTTCGGGGGTGGCTGCTGTGGGTTTTTTTTTTTTAATTTTTTAATTTTTATTTTTTTCCTCAGAGGAGGGTATGTTTTTGCAAAAAAAAATTTTTTTGCAATATTTCTGAACACATGGTATCAAAATGTTGCAAAATTTTTGGAGATAGCGACGATGCGGTTTTTTTAAGTGTTACACTTCCACCCACTCACCCACCTACGCATTCAAACATTTATTCACAGACTTTTTCGAAATTTGTACTCAAATTTTGTCCGGGATGGCTACTATATGATTTTAACAAATTTTTATCACTTTATTTATCCACCCACGCACCCACCCACGTATCCACGCACCCATGTGCATATGCATTTATTGACTTGGTCACACCAAGAAGTAATTTTTAAAAAATTTGTGTACGTGTTTGTGATTATGTGTGCAATTCGTATAAATAGACCTTTAATTTGTATGCCTTGACCATAGTAACACATTTAAATTAAATATTTTTATTTTATACATACATTTCCTTCAACTTTTTTTAAATTAATGTGACATATAATACGGCTTAACCAAGATGTCTAAAGAGGGCAACAAAAATGCATGCAGCTCAAATCAGCATAATGTAAGTAGATTTTAATTTTAGAGAGAGAGAGAGAGAGGGAGAGTGTGAGAGAGAGGGAGAGAGAGAGAGGGAGAGTGTGAGAGAGAGAGAGAGCGTGTGTCTCAAAGAGAGAGAGAGAGAGAAAGAGAGAGAGTGTCTCAGAGAGGGAGGGAGAGAGAGAGAAGAGAGAGAGAGCGTGTGTGTCTTAAAGAAAGAGAAAGAGAGAGAGCGTGTGTGTCTTAAAGAAAGAGAAAGAGAGCGAGCGTGTGTGTCTTAAAGAAAGAGAGAGAGAGAGAGAGAGAGAGAGAGAGAGAGAGATTAATTTAATAGTAGATATATATTATATGTATTTTTTTAGAATAACATAAGTAGTGAAGCCGTTATAATTAATGAACTGAATCATTATGATGAACAAGACAGAACGGATGAAATGTCAACAAGGCAAAGAGAAATGGAAGAATTTAGAGAAGGTAAATAAAAATTAATAATAATAATTAATTTAAAATTTTTTAAATTTTTTTTAGTAAATATTTTGATTGCATATTTTTTAAATTATATCTATATAAATCTACATTATACATATAGATACCTAATTAAATTTTTAAAATTTCAGTGCTTGAAGATGGGCTTGATGAAATTTTATTGCAAGCACTACTTGAATTTGAAAATCAGGAGATAAAGAAAAAAGAATTGAAAGAAGAAGGGAAAAAAGATAAGAAACGAAAAGATATAAGTGATGGTGAAAAGAAGAATAAGAAAAATAAAAAAAAATAAAATTTGATATGTAAAAATATGAATTCATAATGATTCATTTCATTGATTTTTTTTATAATAATTTTTAATGTCTATTTCTAATGTATGATTTAATATGTAATTTTTTATTAAAATTATACGTAATATGTATTTACTATATATCTATTTAATAAAAATATATCTCTATACATATATATTAATTTACAGATATTTATCTAAAAAGTGAAGTATGAGAGTGAGAAAGAGAGGGAGAGAGAGACAGAGAGAGAGAGAGTGAGAGAGAGTGAGTAAGTGAGTGAGTGAAAGAGAGAGGGGGAGAGGAAGAGGGAGGAAGGGAGGAAGAGAGGGGAAGAGAGAGAAAGGGAGAGAGAAGAGGGAGAGAGAAGGGGGGAGGGGGAGAGAGAGAGGAGAGAGAGAGAGAGAGAGAGAGAGAGCGTGTGCGTGCGTGTGTGTATTTCTTAAAAAAAAGATACATAAAAATTATTAATTTATTTCAGGTATATTTTATATATTTTTTTAAAATAACTTAAGTAGCGCGAAGTACTTTTTGAGAAAATAATTCATTTAAGACAAATAGGTTCAACAGTAATTGTCTGCTGCTTTGAACAAGATAACACAGATTTACATATTTATATAGTTAATAATAGTATTTCCGTGTCCGCGACCACGTCCGCGTCCACGGCCACATCCGCGTACACGGCCACGTCCTGCTCTTGCCCATCGAGCTTTAGTTTTTACTGTAAAAAGAATATACATAGATTTTTGATATTATAAGGGAATTAATCCATAAATGTGAAAGTAGGTCACGGTTATATAGATAAATAAATAGAAAAAAATATTTATAAATATGGATACTTACGTTGCAATTCATCTTTTTCCATTTCTTTTGACACTGCAGGCTGTGGATTATCAGTAGCCACCTCAGGTTGCACATTTTCAACAGCCACCTCAGGTTGTGGATTATTATCAACAGCCACTTCAGGTTGTAGTGGCTGTTTGGCCAAAGCAGCGGTCAGTTGCCGTTTTAACTCCCGTAGTACCTCCGTGTTTAATAGATTATTTTCGGAATTAAAATCTTCGCTACCTTCATTCTAAAAATAGATGAATTAATAGATTAATAATTTTCTTTCTCTCTCTTTCTCTTTACCAAAAACACAGAGGGTAAGATAGAGAGAATGAGGAAGAGGAGCAGTAGAGCGAGATAGAGATAGAAGATCATGGAGACTAGAGAGCTATCTCGTCGATCTCTCTCGCGATCCTTAGACTCTCTACTCGATCTTATCTATATCTCTCGCCTCTCTCTCTTTCTCTTCTCTCTCTCACTTTTGCATTTAAGACACACGCTCTCTCTTTTCTCTCTCTCTCTCTCTTCTTCTCTTTCTCTCTCTCTTCTCTCTCTCTCTCTCTCTCTCTCTCTCTCTCTCTCTCTCTTCCTCTTTAAGACACACGCTCTATCTCTCTCTCTCCTTCCCTCTTTCTTTAAGACACGCTTTCTCTCTCTCTCTCTCTTTCTCTCTCATTCTCCCTTTCTCTTTCTCTCTATCTCTCTGTCTAAAATTAAAATCTACTTACATTATGCTGATTTGAACTGCATGCATTTTCCTTGCTCTCTTTAGACATCTTGGTTAAACCGTATTATGTGTCACATTGATTTAAAAAAAGTTGAAGGAAATGTATGTATAAAATAAGAATATTGAATTTAAATGTTACTATGGTCAAGGCATACAAATTAAAGGTTTATTTACACGAATTGCACACATAATCACAAATACGAACACAATTTTTTTCAAAATTACTTATTGGTGTGATTTTGTAAAAATCACTCTTTAGGAGTAAGTTTCGATTTTTTAACGTGAGTCATTTAATAAATGATTATATAAGTTGCTGGTTTCATATTCAATTACGTTAAATGTCATAATGGATAGATCAAATAAAATAGAAAATATTATAATAAATGAAATTAGCACAACAAAAAAGGAGTCGAAGGCGTAAAACTTTACGAGAAAGGAGTGATAAACGAAGTTAAAACGTTGAAGAGGAAGAGTGAAGGGAGAGAGAGAGAGAAAGAGAGAGAGAGAGAGGGAAAGAGAGAGAGACGGTAGATATTTTACATTTTTATAACTATAGGTATTTGTAATAAATAGGTATTTGTAATAAATTTAAATATTTGTAAATATTTTTTACTTAATAATTACACTTTTATTACATTTTTCTTATATATATAAAAAATAATTATTTCGTAGATATTCTAAATTCAATTATATAAAAATATATAAAATTATATAAAAATTATATAAAAAAATATATATATAAATAGAAAAATATATAAAATTATATAAAAAGGCTGCTGTGCGCCTGTAAAAAAGGCTGCTGCGCGCCTGTAAAAAGAGGCTGCTGTGCGCCTGTAAAAAAAGGCTGCTGTACGCCTGTAAAGAAAAGGCTGCTGTGCGCCTGTAAAAAAGGCTGCTGTGCGCCTGTAAAAAAAGGCTGCTGTGCGCCTGTAAAAAAAGGCTGCGGTGCGCCTGTAAAAAAGGCTGCTGTGCGCCTATAAAAAAGGCTGCTGTGCGCCTGTAAAAAAAGGCTGCGGTGTGCCTGTAAAATAAGATTGCTGTACGCCTATAAAAAAGGTTGCTGTGCGCCTATATAAAAAGACTGCTATGTGCTTATACAAAGAATTAATATAAAACAGAATAAGCACGAAAAAGAAAAATTTCATCAAGAAAATCGATGAATTAATGAATAAATAATTTTCGGTCATATAGACAGATATAAATAGATAATATAAATATAATTATTACGGCAATATATTTATAATATACCTACGTATACGCCGTATACGGTACGACGCAGATAAGTATGCCTCAAAAGAGAAAAACCGGAAATTTATATAAAATCAGTCGCAAAAGCAAGCGCTTACGACAATTACGAAAAATTGAGAGTTCGGAGGAAAGATCTCAACGACTCGAAGCTGATGCCCAAAGACATGTTCAGCAGAGGGCTCATGAAAATAATGACGCAAGGTCTCAACGACTCGAAGTTGATGCCCAAAGACATGCTCAGCAGAGGGTTCATGAAAATAATGACGCAAGGTCTCAACGACTCGAAGCTGATGCCCAGAGACATGCTCAGGGAAGGCAACAAGCTAGACAATTAAATCATCATATTGCGCTAATTGCCAAGGACAATGAAATAAATGTGTCAGTTCATACACTTGGCCAAATGAATATAGAATGCCAATTTTGCAAATCGTTAAATTTTAAATGTGAAAAACCTAAAGATGGGAAATTTACATATTGTTGTCAAAAGGGTAAGCTTACATTAAAGTCAATAAATTGTCCTGAATTTATTAAAAAATTATACATGGGAAATGATTATGCATCGAAAAATTTCCTAAATAATATTCGTTCATATAATAGCGCTTTAGCTATGGCTTCTATGGATGCCCCGGGCAATAGAAATCCATTGGATGTTGTGAACAATGCTCCTTATTGCTTGAAGATTCATGGGCAATATCATCATTTGACTTCGACAGCAATGCGCCCAGCGGATGGGCAAGCTCCGCGCTTTGCGCAGCTTTACTTTTTAGATACAGAAGAAGCTGTAAATCATAGAATGAATAAGAAAGCTAATCAAGAGTGTGATTTTGAAATAATGAAAAATATGTCAAGTTTTATGGTTCAATGCAATGAATTTGCAAAGACTTTCAAGATGATGCGTCAAGTTGAACAAGATCTTAATCCAATAGGCAATAAAAATATAAAATTAATGTTGTCCTTTCGAAACGATCCTCAACATGATCAAAGAAAATATAATGCTCCACAAGCTAATGAAATAGCTGTGGTCTTTCAGAATGTAGATGGTGAGCCTCCATTTGAAAGAGACATTCGGATTTATAATAAAAATTCAAACGATGTTCAACAAATATTAATTCTGGACAAAAAGTGTGACCCAATGTGTTATCCTTTGTTATATCCATATGGTAACGATGGATGGCATTCAGAAATGAAATCTTATAATTCTAAATATTCAGGATTTAAAGTAACTCAAATGGATTATTATGCTCATCTGCTGGCACCAAGAGCCGAATTTAGCCAATTTAAAAGAGCAGGCAAATTGAGATGTCAATTTATACTTGATGCCTATATGAAAACTGAAGCCAGAAGACTTAATTGTATTAAATTAAATCAACCTCAATTAAGAGCAGAACTTTATTCAAGATTAATGGATCACCTTGATAATCGAGCACAAAATGAGGGAATTACAGTTGGTGTACCTGTAATATTACCATCTTCATTTATGGGCAGTCCAAGGAACATGCAAGAAAGATACCAAGATGTCTTTGGTAAGAAAGTATGGTAAACCAGACATTTTTCTAACCATGACTTGCAATCCTCAATGTCCTGAAATTAAGGATAATCTTGATGGATGTCAAATAGAGTTTCGACCTGATTTAGTCGTTAAAACATTTAATTTGGATGTCAAAGAGATTTTAAAGGATTTAATTCAAAATAAAATTTTTGGAAATATTATAGCTTATGCAGGTGTGATTGAATTTCAAAAAAGAGGACTTCCACATTTGCATTTACTTGCAATGTTGAGCGATGAAGATAAGCCCCGACTTCAAGAAGTCATTGATATGATGGTATGGGCTGAAATTCCTAATGAAGAAAAATATTCAGAACTTAATGAAAAAGTTTTAAAACACATGATTCACGGTCCATGTGGAGATCCCTCGAGGAGATATCCTTGCACTGGGGACGATGGAAAATGTTCAAAAGGATTTCCAAAATAATTTAGTGATAAAACTAATGCTAATGTAAATGGATATCCCATATATCAACGTAGGAATATTGGAATAAAATACATCGTTAGAAATAAAGAAGTGGATAATCGATGGGTGGTGCCGTATTCACCATATTTAATCATGAAATATAATCGACATATTAATTTAGAAATATGTTCATCAGTGAAGAGCGTAAAATATCTATATAAATATATTCATAAAGGATTTGATTGTGCTGCAATTGAAATGCAAGCACGAGATGGTACAAGATTCATTAGAATAGATGAGGTTAACTCATTCATTGATGCAAGATATGTTAGTGCTCCAGAAGCAATGTGGAGACTTAATGGATATGATCTGTTCATGAAATCTCATACAGTAATAAGATTGGCAGTTCATTTGCCTGATCGCCAAATGGTTTATTTTCGAGCAGGAAATGAAGAACAAGCTGCTCAAAGAGAGCTAAATCGAGATACTACGCTGACTGCATGGTTCAAATTAAATCAATATGATGAAAATGCAGCAAATTATCTTTATACAGATATTCCTTATCATTATGTTTATAATAAAAAAGAAACTAAGTGGAAGCCACGTAAAAAAGGTGGTGAAAAAATAATTTCAAGACTATATACAGTAAGCATAAAAGATATTGAAAGATTTTATCTCCGTCTTCTTCTACTACATGTGACTGGAGCAAAATGTTTTGAAGATTTGAGAAATGTAAATGGAATTATTTATAATACGTTTAAGGATGCAGCAATTGCAAAAAATTTAGTAGAGACTGATGACTTTTGTGGAAAAACGATGGAGGAAGCAACAGAATCGAATATGCCTGCACAACTTCGAGAATTATTTGCTTACATTTGCATCTTTGGAAATCCAATAGATGTACCAACAATTTGGAATAAATACAAAGATTTTATGATTGAGGACTTTGTAAATAATAATGTTGTAAATCCCGAAAATATGGCGTTAAACCATATACAACAAATTCTGATAAATAATGGAAGTAGTTGTGAGAAATTCCAATTACCAAATCCAACTGAAATAAATATTTACGAAACAGAGTATAATGTAGATGAAGAAAAAATATGTGGTGATTATTTATTATCTACATTAAATGATGAACAAAAATACGTGTATGATATAGTAATGCGAGCAATTGAAAATGAAAATGAACCTAAGCGTTTGTTTTTTATTGACGGGTTTGCAGGAAGTGGTAAAACCTATTTATTTAACACATTTCTAAGTGTTATTCGAGGAAGAAATGAAATAATTCTTCCATGTGCTTCAACTGGAATTGCAGCCACACTTTTGAAAGGAGGAAGAACTTATCATTCTCTGTTTAAGCTTACAATTCCAATTGATGATGCAGCTAAATCAAATATTAGAGGAAATTCTCAAGCTGCACGAGAATTGATCAATGCAAAATTAATCATATGGGATGAAGTGAGCATGACTGTTGGACATGCCTTAACAGCAGTTGATAAACTTTTAAAGGATTTAATGAAGAATGATCAACTATTTGGAGGAAAAGTAATTTTATTTGCAGGAGATTTCAGGCAAAATCTTCCAGTAGTACCTCATTTACACAAAACAGCGATAATTGAATCGACTGTAAAATACAACCCTATATGGAGGAATGTAATTAAGGTTAAATTACAGCAAAATATGAGAACTGCGGAAGAAAAAGAATTTGCAAATTGGTTAATGCAACTCGGAGATGGTAAATTATCAAATACAGATGGACTAAATCTAGACACGATTGAAATTCCACAAGATTTTATATCAAAAGAATCTCTTATTAATGAGATTTTTGGTGATAGAATTACCATGAAAAGGATTAGAGAAAATCAAGATCGAGCGATTCTTTGTCCTAAAAATGAGGATACTTTCAAAATTAATGATGAAATTCTTTGTTTAATGGAAGGAGAAGAAAAGGAGTATCTCTCTATTGACTGTATTGTAAGTGATGATCCACAGGAGCAATTAAATTTTCCAACTGAGTTTCTAAACTCAGTGACACCTTCTGAAATGCCAGTTCATCGGCTTAAAATAAAAGTTGGTGCTACAGTAATCTTATTAAGAAATTTAAATACTAAAAAAAGACTTTGTAATGGTACAAGATTTATTATAACTAATTTAAAAAATAATATAATTTATGTAGAAGTTATAACAGGTCCTGCTCGAGGACAAATTGTTATGATTCCAAGGATAGATTTAATTACAAATGATTTGGAACTGCCATTTAAGTTTAAACGAAGACAGTTTCCTATTCGAGTGTCATTTGCTATGACAATAAATAAATCACAAGGACAAAGTTTAGAAAAAATTGGAATTTATTTGCCACATCATGTATTTGCTCATGGTCAACTTTATGTGGCATTTTCTAGAGCAACAAAAAGAGAAAGTGTAAAAATTAAAATTGATGAATGTAGCAATCAAGGACATTTAATTGAAAAAAGTGAAAAATGTTTTACAAAAAATGTAATATACAGGGAAATTTTGTAAATTGAAGAATTATGACATTGTATGAGAGCTAATAATAGCGGGTTAGCGGTGGGTACATTAGAAATAAAAAAAAATTGAGTAAAATGTAAAAAAGGATATAATAATTAAGTAATAAAAAAAATATTTAAAGTATATATTAACTAAAATAATGTTTTATATTTAAAAAATATAAAATTGTGTGGAAATTAAAATAAACAAAAAAATAAAAATAAAAATATATAATAAATATTTAAATATATGCAAAACGCGGTGTAAAATAAAATATCTGGGAGAAAGAAATAGATAACATAGTAGTCATCCAAAAAAAATTTAAACATTTATTTTGATATAAATTTCGTGAAAGTCGGACAACAAATGTGGAAGTAGTTCGCGGTAATATAAAAAAAGAATTAATTTTTTGTGTTAAAACGGATTTAATATAGGCTATATGAGGACCACGCGAAGCGCGGTCCGAAAAGCTAGTACCTATATATGTACGCAAAATTCTGTAATAATTTATAGTTATTATCAATAATAGTAATACATATTGTGCAATTTAATTTACAATTATTATTAACACATGTTGCATCCGCTAATGATTACGTATTTAAGTCGAGAAAAAGAGTTAGAAGAGATCAGAAAAATGTGTTATATAAATGATGAAAATTTATTATACACGATAAACGTTATAAGCAATACAGTCTGATTACGTCTATGAATCACAAAAATTTTCGTCTTGTATTAGCAGACTACAACGTATTTGTGATTGTAATGAAGCAAAAAAAATAATCTACAAAAATATTTATTAAAAGTGAAAAAAGCAATCGATGATTATGTTTTATCAGATGATCAAATTGATCGGTGAAAATAAATATTTTCGCAAGAACGCGAAATTAAAATGAATATCGCGCTGGTAAAAACATAAAATTAAGCACGTAATAAAAAGTATTACACAAAATGTTTTCTTTTATATGTTATAGCAATCAGTGGCGTTCATTTTCAATTTAACACAAATTATGATTGCATATCTTTGCTCAGCTTACTATGACGGCGAGATCTACATGAGAGGTCTTCAAAATACGCACGAAAAAAATTATAACGATACATAAACGCAATCAAACAAATCGAAATATGTACTACTTTAAAGAAAGGCTTATATATTACAATTTCGCATGTTTATGTTTGTCATTTTTGTCACATTATAAGCTACACATCTAATCTTATTATACTTTTACTATTGTATATAATCCATGTATTATGAATACTTGTTCGTCAAATGTTAATTTCTTACAGTTTAAATTATTTGTAGAAGAATATTTCTTTTAATTTTAAATATTAGTATTCGAATTATCCGAAATTTAATTCGTATCGAGCTCGATTTTATTCTTAAGAGTATTCGCATATCTTTGAGCGTTTATGGTGTTTGAGATTATATTTACGTTTTTACCACATTCACACGCATGTGGTTTTTCATCGGAGTGCACAATTTTATGGTGTATTAATTTTGTTCTCGTCCCGAAACGCTTGTCGCATATATTGCACTTATAATTCTTCTCGCCCGTGTGCTTCATCAATCGTCAATATTGTCGAATATAAAATTTCGTATATTCGAAAGAATTAATTCTCTGTTTAATTTTTATTACTTAGTAAGTACCACATACTATGTAATAATCTTTGATAATAATGTTTATATACTACTAAAAAGTTATTTCAAAAACAAATTTTAATTACATTGTAAAAGCACTTATTATTTATAAGCAAATTTTTTAATCACTAACAATAAGAGAAAATAATGTTCTAATTCAATAAATATAATTTATTTATTTATAATTGTATGTTTCTTAAATAAAAGTAATGTTAATAGAACACACCAAATATATAATAAATATATTTTTGTTTATTGGAAACAATGAAATGTATTTTATATAATCACAGTATTCCATAATCAATAAAAATTTACTTTACTTTACATTATTTAATTTACTTGTTGCACTAAACAATGCATATACTTTAAAAAATTAATCTTTTAAGATAAAACAGAAATGTTTTTAATATTTTTTTTGAATAATTATACTTTTCTCTAATAATTTTTTAATATTTTCTTAAATCCACTTACAGTTTATTTCTCGATCAACTTTTCGATAATATTATTTAATAAATTTTTTAGCAAATATTGATGTTAATTATCAAAATTACAAAGAGCATTATAAATAACGTTTTTGTTTCAAGTAATTACTTTATGTATCTTTTTCTTTATAACATCTTATTGAAGCTTATTTCTCATTTACTCTTTTTTTGTTTGTTTTCAATCAAAATACTCAAAATTTTAATTAATATTGTCGGAAATAATTAGAAAATTTTGTTAGATATAAACAATTTCCTCATAACTTATCTTTATTCGCAGGATATTTCTCAATTTATATTTTACTTGTACATAAATGTTGGGGTTTTATCCTTTTTATTTCTTTTTCTTTCTTTTACATTTTCTTGCTTGATGAGATTTTATTCAGACGTTTTCCGATATTGCCTTACTAAATCAAAAATTTGTACAGATACGTGTTTTTAAAAGACAATTGTGATAATTCTTTTACAATTTCTGTTAACGTTTACTTTGATACGACGTTACGATGTGTATAAATGTCAAGAATTGTGCGACGATCGAACTTAACGATCTGTTACATATACAATATCTATGTCTTGTTCTGACTTATCTGTTAATAACAACATCAAATATTGTTTAAGTTTATATATATATATATATGTTTTATGAGAGTTACTTAGCCCCGGGTGGGCCAGATGTGGTCGGATATACACAAAATTTTTCTATCAGAAATGTGAACAATACTGCAAACGATACAACGCCAAATTTTTCATCAAAATGAATCATAGAATATCTTTTTATTTCAATACTTAATACAGACTCGACAGCTGTAGCAGACTTTACGAGTGTGCGATTTTATAGGTCTTAGATAATTCTATACTGAATCGCATGTTTCTGTAAATATAATTTTTTTCCAAAATTATGAAGTCTGATTCTCATTCCATAGCAATTTTTGCATGATTCGTATAATGCTTCAATGTGAAATTTGTTTTTGAACACCTTAAAAGCAATCAAACATTGCAGATGTTTTTTATTAATCTTACATAAAATAATGATTGAAACATTGATAAAGCAAACACTATAATTAAAACAGTAGTAGAGTGACAATTGTCGTTATTATGGCTTCTTTCTGATACGTAAAATTCAGTGGAAATTGTGAAATTGTAATTATTAAACTTTATATTACCAAATATTGTGACACTCGATTATATATAAATATTTGGACAATTTATTTCTAAATAGTATTTCTGCAAAACAATAGCGTAATGGCAAATTATCTTGATGAGATATTGGAAAATTATATTTTAAAAGATGTTATTTAACAATTGATAAATACCTGTATTGAGTTTTATTACCTTTTATATACTTTGTGATGTAAAATGAATAAATGTATAAGCTTAAAATTAATTATTTTGAAATTATATTTTGGATTAATATAACATAAAATATTATACAGGGTGTCCCAGAATTACCGTATCACACGTTAATGGGAGATTCCTGAGGCAATTTGGAGACGATTTTTCCTCAATGAAAATGTCCAGGCACCAATAATTTTCGAGTTATAAATGATTGAAAATAAAAGCTTTTTTGTAAACTAAGCCTTGTAAAAATAAATTATTAACAAAAATACATTTTTTAGTTAATTTCAGGTAAAGTTTACTTTAATAGAATTTTAATTTAAGGCTTAGTTACAAAGATACATGATTTCAGAAATTAAAACATTTAAAAAATGATGACCTTTCTCGATATTTTCACTGAGGAAAAATCGTTTCCAAATCACCTCAGAAATCTCCTATTAACGTGTGATACAATAATTCTGGGATACCCTGTATAATATGAAATATTATATAATATGAAATATTATATAACACAAATAATATATAAATATAACACACTAATTGTAATTAATTTTACTAATTATAAGTATATCGCAAGATTATTATTGTAAGATTATTAATTAGATTTTGATTTACAGTAAAACAAACTTAAATTATTAAAATACCATTTAAATAAATTGCAAATAATTATAATTAGTAGTGGCGATAGAATTTTAAAAAAACATTTGAGACTCATTCCTTTAAAATTAAAGTTAATCTATATTCTACTACTTTTCTTACTCTTAAAACAGGATTTGTGTGATTTGTTTTTACTGTCGAAACACATTTTTTTGTCAATGTCGATTTTACTAACTATAAGTATATATATGTTTTAATAATATAAAATTAATTCCCAGATAACAAATTGACGTCATTAAACGTCAAAAAGACGTTATTTCGCTGGCGGATTTTGGAAAGTCTTTGAATTAAACCCTCCCTTCCCTTGCAAATTAAAGAAATTCATCGTTGATCCTAAAGTAAAAGCTAAGCATAAAACTAAAAATATTAATTAAATAATTTTGCAGAACCCCCCCCCCCCTGCAACCCATTATTAATGTCAGGATCCGCTAATGATCACATGTTCCAAACGGTTCACAGAAATTTTTGTGTCTGTTATATTAAATACTCTTCGATTTTTAGATTTTATTCGATAAACATGCATATTGTTAAAAGAATATATTATAATAATAATTACAGATTGTCTTCAAATACAAATTGTAGAAAATTGAAATGTCAATTAGAACATTACTGCAAATCGCAGCAAATAGAACAATTTGCAGCGCACAAAATTAACATATTTATCGAAGCATTAGACTAAACACTAAACGATATAAATCGAGGCTGTATACACTCTAAATAATTTGTCCAGAAGAACCGGCAATAAATTCTGTATCTACATTAGAACATTTTAAAATTTTTCACGGCCGTACAACCTTCGCATTTTTTCATTTAACACCTCCTCCGCTGATCTATTGAATTGAAATGCGTTAATTATAAAAAATGCTCGTCACATGTGGAGCATATAAGAATATTTTGATTTTTTTATCTGCACTTATCTGAATCTGTCCTCAAGTTGTGGTGCGATACTTAGAACTTTACATTGTAATATCCATTTTACAATGATATTTTCTAGATAAATTTATCAGTCGTAGATTGAATATATTTACAAAGCATATTCGACTTGTCAAATTATTTATTGCATCAAAACGTTGTTTAATAAATTATTGTCTCTTTTTGGAATTATCAAAAACAGGCTGCATATAATAATTTTAAATATTACCTTCTGTACTTCTCCATGATATATAGATCATAAATGTAAATATTTTAATATTTCAAAATGTAATGAACTGTAATATCAAAATATCAAAATCTAGGGAAAAAAGTGTAATTAAAACATAACTAGTTTGAAGTCATATATGCATGTAAAATACATGAAATTTAAATATAAATATAATTTTAATATTGTAAATCGTACATATGGTATGTGTTATAATGAGAACAATTTAGTTTGCACATTTACAAAATGGATGATTATTATTATAATTAATTATTATAATTAATTATTATAATTAATTAATATATTAAATGAACATTATTGGTGGTAGTATAATAAAATATTAAAGATATCACATTATCAAGAGTAGTGTCGCGCGCCAAGTTCAAGTGTAACGAGACGCATCGTGTACTATATATATACGAATTACCCATATGCAAAATCTTTATATTATTGAGATGTTTGAAGAAGAAAAAAAACTTGAAGTCTGTAATTTTATAAAATTTTAGTGCCGATTACGTGGACTGATTAATTTAAGAATGGCAAATGATACAGTGAGAACCTGCAAAACTGATAAATGAAAAGTCCACTCTCCTGAATTAGCGCAAATCAATAAAAGTAGGTAGCTCAATAAGGTAAAAAGTGCGTAAAAATTCAAACTTTTCTCCTTAAAATGCGCTTTGAAACTCGATATGATAATTTTTTGCTGAGTTGTATTACTTTAAAAAATATCACTTTCTTAACGACAAATTATAATTTAAAATGTGTATCTGCTATCGTTATTAATTCAAATTGTTACAATTCTGTTCAAGAATGTTACATTAAATGTGGAGTGTCTCGAAACGATGCAAACCTTTTTTCTTTGGCTGAGTGTATATACACAATAATTGTTACTATTATTTAATTATCTACTAGTCAACTATCATAAAGAAATAATTTACCATCTAACATATTCGCTTATTCTAAATTTGTGTGATTTAATTTATAATACAATATACATACAAAATAAAAAACATAAAATTAATATAAACAAATATTTAAATTTTAAGTTTATTTACGAAAGGTGATAAGGTCTGCGTCTATGTGTCACAAAGTTTTTTATGTATTTTAGTGATTGTTATAGAACAAAGAAATATTGTATAAAAATATTCAATATTTTGTCTCACCATAGCAAATATAATGTTAAGATCTACAAATATATACCTACATATAAAAAATTTATAACGACATATAAACGCAACTAAACAAATCGAAATATGTATACTGTTTTGAAAGAAAGAATTATACATTACATTTTACGTGTTTATGATTTTTCATTGTTGCCATATTATGCGCTACATATATAATCTCATTACTTTTACTACAGTATATCCATGTATTATTATATCCACGATATTCATAAAATGTGTTATGCAACTATTTAAAATTATTTGCAGAAAAATAATTTTTAATGCAACATTTATAATGCAACTAAATTACAACCGTTAACATCTTATCTATAGAAATCAAAGCACTTGATAAAGACCGTTGGTCGAAACGTTGTGCAACTTGTAAACAAAATTGATGGTCAGTTTGGTCAGAGAAATAAGAAAAAATTTAATAATTTTTAAATTTATCAGAAGTATTCAAATTATTCCGAACTTAATTTGAATAAGAAACAATTTAGTTTGACTCTTGAGAATATTTATGTATTCCCAAGCTTCTATGCCGTCTCAGAGAACTTGGATGCTTATAGCTCTTGCCGTATTGATACGTATACAGTTTTCCTTTAGAATGCACAATTTTGTGTTTAAGTTTGGCATCCGAAACACTTGTCGCATATGTCGCATTTATAATACTTCTCATCCGTGTGCACCGTAAAATGTCTCTAAAAATTAGATTTGTATCCAAATTGCTTATTGCAAGACGCGTATTTGCACTTATATCGATATTTGTCTATATCGCACTTATGTCTATATTAGTTATACTGTGATAATGCAAGCCATTTTTTGAGAGGAATATATGTCTTGTCGAACAATTTACTCATGTACGGGCTTTCACTGATATATCTACGTTGATAGATTATTTTCATGTTGTTCTTTTCAACAAAGCTTTTGCCGCATGTTGCTAACGTGATTTTTCTCGCCGACGTAGGTTTGATTCAGATCACGATTCAGCAAATTGTTCGAATTGAGTTGCTCAGAGCCCTTCCTTTTTTTGCGCTCGCCTGTTTAGAAGGATCGAGACCTTCGTCCTATGTATTTTCGTCTTTCTGCTTGGTATATTTTGTTTCTTTTGTATCACTGAGTAGAGTATATTCACAGTATTCGCAGAGTATATTCTACGGATGCTCTTCTTTTTTCGTAAAACTCGTAAAAAGCTGTCTAGAAGTACCGTGATAACCTCCATCCTTTCTATTTTTCGTCTTTTTGATTGTCACTTTTGATTCTCCTTTAACATTGATCGATACTAGCATTTCAGTTCTGCGCTTTTTGAAATTTTTTTTATGACAAGCATTAAATTCGTTCATCTTGGCAATGTATTATCTCATAATGCCCTTTCTTGCAACTCACGCTCGCCTAACCAGAAAGATTGAGAAATTCGTTCTTTGTAATTTCAATTTTCAGCTTGTTACTTTTTGATTTTTACGACAAAAGCATTTTGGGAAATGTATTCATGCAAGACGATGAACTTTCAATTGAGTAATTAACAATATTAAGCAAGGATAATTATACTTTTTGATCTTTGTCAATAATGAATTGAATTTTTAGTTTAAATCAAATTGATTTTGTTACTGTGTTTTCCGGTGAATTTTTGTATTTTTGTCGAGAATAACTATGGCCGTTTCTAAAATACATATAAATAAGTTTTTCAAAATTGTGTAATTTAGTCAAAAAAATTATAGGAAAATTTCAAAAATAAAGCTTTTTAGATAAAATTTTCTAGTTTATGATACCTACATAAGTTCAAGATTTCCAAAAAAAATGTGTCTTTTTAAATCATAGAACAGGAAGATAAAAATCATCAATTCCTAATTAAAGTATTAAAGTTAAAATTTTAAGCTACAAAATGTGTTTTTAATTTTTAATATACGATGATTTTTTACCGAGTTCCAACGATTTAAAAATAGCATAATTTTTATAATAGAAAAAGTGTTCCCTATTTTTTTTAGTAGTATTTATATTTATGTGTGTGCATGTTTATATGAGAATTTTACTTTATGGTGACCAAACTAGATGTGACAGTTCATAATTGTGTCTCTTATGATTAATTAATAATAAGTATTTCTTTTATCAGAATGAGAGGTTGCAAATCATGAAGAATCTGTATACGTTTCACACTCCAGATAATTTGCCCAGAAAAACATAAGAATTATAAAATTTTTCACGGCCTTGCGAAAATTGTTTCTTTATTTAGCACGAGCCATCAATAATTCTTTATAGTGCATTAATAATGAAAAACATCCGTTATAACAAATGCAGCATCAGAATTTGATAATTTTTCTACTACTTGTTTCTTACCTAAATCATGTTCACGTCGTGATGCAGTGATATTTGAAATATAAATAATTTTTAATTTATCATTTTTATATGATTGTTTATTCGGCTGTAACTTTCGAAACATACATGGATTTTAGTTAATGTTGATTTTACTGATTGTAAGTATGAGCGTATCATAAGATTTTTATATTAATTTTTTGATTTGTAGAGAAATACATTTAAATCGCAAAAATATTTAAATGATTTGTAAATATTTAAGTACGAGCGGCAATACTATTTTAAAAAATATTTAAAAATTAACAGTATAAATTAACAAAATAATATAGTAAATTTGGCTTTGAGAATTGTTATTAGTTTTTTGATATGTATGTGTATATATAAATAATTTTTAATTTAATTTATATATACAATATTTCCAAATGTGTTAATTTTAAATTTATAAATTGTTTTTTTTTTTATTTTAATTATCTGTTTTATTACACTAACTATTTATATTATTTTATTAGCTAAGAGTAATAAGTAATATCTGTGCTCAAAAATATTGCATGCCCTGAAATTGCATGATTTATTTTCTGTAACTGGCAAATGTATGATTTCTTGTCAATGCCGATTTCAATGAGTAAAGTATATAACAAGATTGGTACCATAATTTGTTTTTAATATGTATAAAAAGACACTTAGATTAAGAAAATATCGTTTAAATAAATTACACATATTTAATTAGATGTTATGATTTATTTATTTTACAATACAATTTTATAATACAAGGAAATTACGACGTAAGAGAAAAACTTATCATTAATACAAATAAATGAACATATATTTTTAGAGTTAACTAAAATGTCAATTTTCAATTATACTATAATGCTAGTACATTATAAAACGTTCTCATGTTTTGTAATAATATTTGTTTCTATCATAACGTTGGAGTCGTCTTCAAATTATTATTGTTATAATTAAACATTTCGTCACATGTATATTTGTTGGAATAATAGATTAAATCTATTCTGTCACCTTCCGCGTTGTTATATTGTAACGCCATCTCGTGATTATCGAGATAGGCAAGGAGCGATATTTCCTCAGCTTATGTTCTCTCTCTACTGTTCTTCCCCCCTTTTCATGTGCCGCGCACGTATCTTTTTCTGCTGAGTCACATGTATATTTTCTTGTATTGCTAAGGTTCCAATTAAAGGATATACTTGCTAATTTTGCACATATATCTCTCGCGACTATTCCTTATATCCTACCACTCGCAACGTGAGATTCACACTAGTTCTACAGGTTATGGGCCCAGGTTTCGCCGAGCGTTGAGGTTAGTTTTTTCTTTACTTTCTCCACGTGCTCGATTAACCTGTGTGAATTCACGCTTGACCCGAGTGTCTACACATTTTTTCATACAATGGCTTCTGCATCATATGGACCGTATCGTATCGAGTTGCTGTCGAAAGACAATTACGATACCTGGAAACTACAGGCAGAGGCATTGCTTACGAAGAATGATCTGTGGGAGTATGTATGCGGAGAGAAGGTTAAGCCAGAACCTATGCCTGGGACGGCAGCTGGAAATGCCCTCGCGCAGGCTTGGACTGTTGCAGACAAAAAGGCAAGATCAGATTTAATCCTTTCAATTCACCCTTCAGAATTATCGCAAATTCGTGGATGCGAAACGTCACGTGATATATGGTTAAAACTCGAGTCAATCTACGCTTCGAAGGGGCCCGCAAGGAAAGCAACGTTGTTAAAGCAGCTCATACATCAGCGGATGCAAGACGGCGGAAACATGAAGGACCATATCGACAAATTTTTTGACGCTGTAGACAAGTTAGAGGGTATGGATGTGCAGGTAAATGGAGACCTGTTAACTATAATGTTATTATATAGCCTTCCGGCGTCATTTGAGAATTTTAGATGTGCCATTGAGTCTCGAGATAAACTTCCCACGGCTGAGGAATTAAAGGTAAAGATTATGGAAGAAACAGAAGCCCGAAAGGCTGGAGAAGAGCTTGTTACTGCATTGGCTGTGAAACATGGCAAACCAAGAAGATTTCGACATCCCAGAAGAGAAAAGACTGATGAGAAGGGAACCGAGAATAATAGCCCGATAGTAAAATGTTATGACTGCGGTGTTGTAGGACACAAGAGGCCGGATTGCCCAAAAAGGAAGGAAAGTAAGTCCCCTCGAAAAGCTCAGCAGTCGGCAAGTGCCGTTGATGATTCGTATGCTGCCTATCACATGACTGTGCCGATTGAAGAGGCATTTGGAGGCAAGTGTGGAATAACAACTCGACCTTGGATTCTCGACAGTGGATGTACTGCCCATCTGTGTGGTGACGAAAAAAGGTTTCAATGGATTCACGAATCAGGTAGAAACAAATTAAATTTAGCTAGTCACGCCGTTGCAGAAATTAAAGGCGAAGGCGACGTCATTCTCAATGTTGTGACTAAGCAGAGAAAACGATTGGTGCAGTTCCGAAATACGTTATACGTGCCCGACTTACGCACAAATTTAATTTCAGTGGCAAAGATAACAGACATGGGACACGACGTATTTTTCAATAATCGAGAAGCGCGAGTAGTGAGTCGAGATGGTGATGTGAGATTAGTAGCGGATCGTAAAGGCGACTTATACTACGTTCGCGAAGACGTAAAATGCGAAAATGCTGCGATCGCAACGGAGTGCTCCGAGCTGTTGAAGTGGCACTGCCGATTGGGTCATTTAAATGCGCGGGACCTCTCGCTTTCGATTCGGGACCGCGTTTCGTCGAATGTAAACTTAAAAGATATTGATAATCTGTTGATCGCGTTGTACCATATGTTTAAAAGGAAAAATGACTGCATTACCGTTTCCAAAGGATCGAAATCCGTGCTCTGAGCCATTGAAGATTGTACATTCGGATGTCGTTGGCCCATATCGTTCACAGGCTGCAAATGGTGCACGATATTTTGTAACTTTTGTTGATGACTGCACTAGATTGGCCGAAGTTTATTTTCTACGAAGAAAAGCGGGCGTATTAGAGGCGTTTAAATCGTATCAAGCTATGGTAGAACGAGTGACCGGAAGAAAAATAAAGCTTTTGCAGTCAGACAATGGCAAAGAGTATTGTAATGCCGAGTTCGACCAGTATTTGGGAAAGATTGGCATTGAACGCAGATTAACAGTCCCTTATACTCCACAGCAAAATGGAGTAGCTGAAAGATTTAATCGGACTTTGCAAGATATGGCTAGATGTCTGATGCTTCTGTCGGGATTGACTGCAAGTTTCTGGACCGATGCCATCGCTACTGCTTGTTATATACGTAATAGGTGCCCAACGAGTGCCCTAAACGGAGACATTCCATTTGAAAAATGGACAGGTGAATCATTAAATTATAATAACCTAAGAATTTTTGGTTCCAAAGTTTTTGTTCTAGATAAAGATCCGACAAAGGATAAGCTAGCAGCCCGTTCATTGGAAGGCATTTTTGTAGGATATCCTAGAGACACAAAAGGCTTCCGGGTGTGGATCCCGTCGAAACATAAAACTATCATTGCTCGAGATGTTCGCTTCCTAGAGGAGATTAATAATCTATCTGATGATTCACAAATCTTGGATGAATTGACAGTGGAAAGTACAACGAAATTGAGTGAAGAATCCTCCAAAGATTCTCCCCGCGATTGTATCGAGCTAGTTCCTACCGACCCCCACGGTTCCACTGGTTGCCTCTCCTAATTCTCCGTGTGAACCTTCGATACAATGCGAAGGGCTCAAGCGAGCGCCTGGAAGGCCTAGATTGCTTCGCACCGGAAACCGAGGCCGACCCCAAAAATTATTCAGATCCCAGACGTCGACGGAGAAGGCTGAAGAGAGTCCGATAGAGATGGATTCAGAAGAGAACAAGCGACCCAGACGATGTTTTTACCGGCGTGGCCGAAGTATCTGTTCAAGAAGCACTTGAGGGTAAGGATCGTGAAGAATGGAGAAGAGCTGTAGAAGAAGAGGTCGTAGGTTTGTTGAAGAATGATACATGGGATATCATCAAAAAATCCGAGGGACAGAACATTGTTGGCTGCAGGTTTGTGTTGACGAACAAATATCGTCCAGATGGACAGATTGAACGACGCAAGGCTAGAATAGTTGCAAAAGGATATAGTCAACGCTTCGGAGTCGACTATTATCAAACGTTCGCCCCCGTTGCAAGATTAGAAACGGTCAGGACCTTGATGGCCCTTGCTGCAGAGCTAAGGCTAAAAATCTGGCAATTCGATGTTGTCACTGCTTATTTAAATGGTCAACTCGAAGAAAAGGTCATTATGAAAATGCCTGAGATGCTTGAAGAGATGCTGAAAAGAATTGTTGCTAAGACATCGAATGCTTCAGAAGTCCACAAACGCGCTCAGACTATGTTGAATATGATCGAAAAAGGGGGAAATGCATGTCGTCTTAAACGAGCTTTGTACGGTTTACGTCAGGCTGGACGACAATGGCATGCAAGGTTGAGTCAAAAAATGAAGGATCTTGGGCTCAAGTGAACGAACCATGCCTCTATTATGGCTGGCGTAATTCCGAAATCATGCTTGTCGTCGTCTATGTTGACGATTTACTCGTGGCAGCGCGGGATGAAACCTGGATCCAGGAGATCAGAGATCAACTACTGCAAGACTTCGAAGTAAAGGACCTAGGACCTTCAAAATATTGCCTGGGATTAGAAATTACACAGAAAAACAATGTGATTGAGCTATCTCAGACGGGTTATATCATGGCGTTGCTGAAAGAATATGGAATGGAAAACTGCAACGCGGTAGCTACACCTTCTGAGATGCCATCACAGCGTTCCGCAACCGAGCCATTGGTGAATAAGGCTTCCAACTCAGAAAAATGGCCGTATCGTGAGTTAATCGGTGCATTAATGTACCTGGCTGTAGCAACACGGCCAGACATCGCAAATGCTGTCTCCAGACTGGCTCAACATGTAAATGACCCTCAGGCTAAACACTGGTCAGCGGCTAAGCGAATTCTGAGATACTTGTCGGGGACGTCTGATCTGGCGCTTGTCTATACCCAAGCAGGCGACCCTATCCACGGATTTTCAGATGCCGATTGGGCGAACGACACATCTAACCGTCGTTCTTATACTGGTTACGTTTATATTTTAGGTGGAGCCGCAATCTCTTGGAGATCTCAGAAACAACGGACAGTTGCCTTATCGTCTACCGAGGCCGAGTACATTAGTCTCTCGGAAGCTACCAAGGAAGCCATCTATTTGCGAAGCCTGTTCCACGAGATTGGGATGGACGAATATGGAAAGATCGTTCTCTCTGTCGACAACCTCGGGGCATTATACATAGCTTCCGACCCTGTTCATCATGCTCGGACGAAACATATAGACGTCCGATGCCATTTCGTTCGTGAGAAGGTCGCATCTGGTAAATTGGAATTACAACACGTGCCCACAACACGTATGACTGCTGATATCCTCACTAAGGCACTTCCTCGTGTCTCGCACGAAAGATGCCTGAAAGAGTTGGGACTACTAGCTGCAAACTTCAAAAATCATTAACGCGCAACTTGAGAGGGCGTGTTGGAATAATAGATTAAATCTATTCTGTCACCTTCCGCGTTGTTATATTGTAACGCCATCTCGTGATTATCGAGATAGGCAAGGAGCGATATCTCCTCAGCTTATGTTCTCTCTCTACTGTTCTTCTCCCTTTTTCATGTGCCGCGCACGTATCTTTGTCTGCTGAGTCACATGTATATTTTCTTGTATTGCTAAGGTTCCAATTAAAGGATATACTTGCTAATTTTGCACATATATCTCTCGCGACTATTCCTTATATCCTACCACTCGCAACGTGAGATTCACACTAGTTCTACAATATTATTATTCATGTTACATTTTTACTTCACAAATATATAATGTTTTTGTAGAAAAAAATCAATTCGAAAGTCAATTTAACCCAAAAAATTAATTAAATATTGAAAATATAAACTGAAAGTTTTTGTTATATCAAGCTTATTTTTTGGAAAAGTGATTTCAAAATCCAACGTGTCAAAATAAATTAAATTATAAGAATTATTAAATAAAAAGTAATAATTAATGTTACATGTTTAAGTATATATACATATACATCTAGATATATGTACATAAATTTATGTAATAGCATATAATTATTTTTAATTCCAGAAATATATGTATATATAAACAATTGTGTAAATTAATTTATAATTGTTATTAATATAATTTGTATTCGATGCTTATATTATGTTAAAAATAAAATCTCGACGGCAATCGGAGCCTGGGCGGATGACATGCACAAAATTAATAAATTAAAATGAGATCTCAAGTCAAACTCATTTATTAGAATCTAAACGTTTCGACCCACTTCGGGTCTTCTTCAGTAGAATCCGCAAATAAATTAAATATCATTCTCCTCCCTATTCGAACCGTCCGGTCGTCGGAGTGTCTCCCTAACGGTGACCATCGTCAGGAAGGAAGCAGAGCAGTGACTCCCTTACCAACACCCGACAGCAAAAACAGAGAGAAGACGATGTTACACGTGACACATCACTCTAACGACGGTCGTTAGAGTGATGTGTCACGTGTAACATCGTCTTCTCTCTGTTTTTGCTGTCGGGTGTTGGTAAGGGAGTCACTGCTCTGCTTCCTTCCTGACGATGGTCACCGTTAGGGAGACACTCCGACGACCGGACGGTTCGAATAGGGAGGAGAATGATATGTAATTTATTTGCGGATTCTACTGAAGAAGACCCGAAGTGGGTCGAAACGTTTAGATTCTAATAAATGAGTTTGACTTGAGATCTCATTTTAATTTATTAATTTTGTGCATGTCATCCGCACTGGCTCCGATTGCCGTCGAGATTTTATTTTTATTGTAACACAATAATTTGAGCCGAGATTAACAGTTTTTTTTATACTTATATTATGTATTCAAGTCGAAATAAATAATTAGAAATAAAACAAAATATTTTATGTAATGATGAAAATTTATTATAATATGTGACGTGATCTTGTTGAGCCCGTCACAAGGGCGGACGCGCCCGGCCGGAAAACGTCTGAGAGCGCTGTACAATTTTGTGTTTCGTGCGGGTGAGCAGCGACCTTTTCGCTAGCTCGCCCGCACTCTGTATCGGGATCGAGGTGGTAGGCCAGAAGAACGGCCATTGTTTTAGGGAGAAGAGGACCTGGGCAGACGACGGAGGAACGACCTCGGAGGGGGAGGAGCGGAGACTGAGCGACCGGCCCGGTGAGTATTAAGAACAATCAAAAATACGCGGTACCGAGAAAATAAGAAAGGGATACTGCAAATAAACTCGTTACAGCCTCGATGGGACGAACAGGAGCAGTCCAAAACAGGGAGGAAAAGGCGCCTACATTCCGCGAACAGGATGATTCCCCTGAGGGGCCCGCCACCACACATCGAGAGAAACACGGAGATCTAACGGGACTGATCACCCCGAGACGACTTCCCTCAGCAAATAAAGGTCGTTCGGAACATCATACGGCCATACGAGGTGTGGACGGGACCGCCGAGAATGGACCTGCTGCACCGTCGCTCCCGAGGGCTGAAATTTGTATTTGGCGGCGGAAGTCCAGCCGCGAGACACAGGAATCGATACGAGGATCGATTCCGGGTCCGGCGCGGGGCGCAACGCTGCCGCGAAACCTGGCAACCGGGCCGGGGTGGCGCGCATTGTCTTCCCCCTCCCCACCAGCGTACCTTCCGAGGTCCCGCCGGCCCGAAAGGAAATCACTGTTCGGCAAGCCGGTGTCCTGCGAGCACACACAAGGACGACGACCCACTACAGCCACCTGCGACGGCGAATAATTGTAAGGCCACCTCCTCGATCGTCCGGTAAGCGCGAATTCGGCCGAGACCCGTGAGTTAATAGAGAAGTATAACGATACCGAGCAATTATGCTGTAAACAATTTAGTACCGAGAATTAGTTGAGAGACTCACGGGACTCGCGTCGATTTTCGCGTCATTAAGTTATTGCGTAAATCTTTGCCTTCTTCGCCTCTCCGAGGGGCACCGAAACGAGTCGACAGTCATATCATAATGTATTGTAATCGTAGCATTGTATCGAGTCATTGATTAGCAATTCTTGAGAATAAGTTATGCTGGATTAGTGTATGGTCTATTCGATTCCGAGCCGGATACAAAGGGAGGAGAGTAATGATAACTAAAGATTTCGAGAAAACCCAGCGATCTCCCTACGGCTCGATAATAGTATCATAGTTACTTTTATTCACTCTATTTATATGCTACTAATTGAAAATATATTCTTATTTTATCTTATTTCTGAGTACAATCAATATCGAGACTTCCTCTCTCTCTCCGAGACTGCGATTCCGAATCTCCTTACGGAAAGAACCACGACACTCTACCCCCTGTTGATACCGAGCTACCGAGGCCGAGCCGTCGTGGCCGCTGATTATTAGTTGAGACATTGTTGAGTGGTGCGGCCTGACCGCACCTGGCGCCAAAAAGAATACGATACCGAGCAATCAGTGATACCGAGAGAACGGAGAGCGGCACGACGAGGTTGCGCAGCAGTCTCTCTCACACTCTCTCTCTTAGTTTGACGAGAGAGGACGGAGAGACGGTCGCAAATTTGGCGCCCAACGTGGGGCCTCTTGAAAGAGAGGATAATTAATAAAGGAGAATACGTGTCGTTTCGGGTAACGGAGAGACAGTAGGGTAAGAGAAATACTTCTCTTTTGTTTTTCTTTCCTTTTTCTTTGTCTATCGGGCGCTGACTTGAGTCTCGCCCGAGCCGGGGATCTCCGTCGGAGATTCTCCGAGTATTATTTGACTTAATACAGTCGATGACTTTTGTTTATTGCATGCATTTGTATTACTTTGTCCCCAATTATTATTGTTCCCGCGTTATTAAGATTGTTCCCATTGTGCTTGTCTCGATATCTCGAGACTTCCCGTCACAACGGGGGGGACCCGAATTTGAGGTGCCATCGCGTTAAGTGCACGTGTACGGAGGAGCGCTACGCGTATGACAGAGAGCGACCACCGACACGTTTCTTTGTCGCGCGCGGCATCGTAAACCCGACCGCGTAGTATCGTATTACAAAGGTAGCGCGCTCATACGCCTTTTACGACTTTCTTTGATATATCGAGTGAATTATAGGCACCTGATTGATACCGAGTTTTTCGTGTGATACAAAGTCGGCAAATATTCTTGTCCCAGTATAGGGAATAGTATTGGAAAGCGACGAATTTTTTTTTTTCTTCTTTCTTTCTTTCGATCTCTTCGCGGAAATATTTACCACTCGTCGAGTCGAGTCTAAAAGCGGGTAAACACGTATTGTTCTTGAAGGATTATCGCGTCCTCAAATATTATTGTCAAGATACCGAGAGCTAAGGACGAATATTAGTGAATAGGTGTTTACGCGAATTCCCGAAATTCCTTAGCGAGACTCGACTCAATAACAGACTTCCGTGTATACAAAGGAACATTTTCTTTTTTTTTCTCGCTTCTCACTTTCTCGCATACGTCACCTTTCGCGAACTTGTTATTTTCTTTCTGTTTATCGAATTCGGAATAAGAGTTGAATTTTTTTTTCTTTCTCTCTTCTTCTCGTCCCTTATTTATCTCCTCGAGAGATATTCGCGCCAATTATTCACGCCTATAAGTGACTTTCTTATTGACTAGGAATTTATAGAGTATCGTTCGCGACATATTTTCGGGTTCTAGGAGGAGGGGTATCGTGACCAAGCGGCGTAATCGAGGATTGACGGTGTCTAATTTAGGCAACGCTCACAAAGATACCGAGAAAGAGTTAGTTGGCGAGACAGTTGAGGGAGGGAGCGTACGTTTAGTCAATCCGGTCACGGTCCGCGTACTATCTATCTTCTCCTTCGAGATCTCACTTCCCTCACACCGTCACTGACCATAAAACGAAATGTCGACAAAAGAACAATTTCGGTGGATTCGAAAGTTATCAAAGGAGGAGGTGAGGTGTGCCCTCGCGGAGAGAAAACTGTCCGTCAAAGGGATCCTCCCCACCCTTAGGGCTCGATTATTGAGATACGAGGCCGCGCAATTAATAGGGCGAGAGCATATGCCGACCCCTGAAATATCGGACGCATCAGACGAAGAATCGGATACCGAGGAATGGGCTGTTGGAAGCGAATCCCTAGCGGGGCCCTCGAAACCGCGAATCAGGGTACATCCCCCGGAGCCAACAGAAACGCACCCGGAGCCGCGGAGAAATCCCGAGCCGTATCGCCCTCGCGTAAGACCGAATTTCGCCGTGGACGCGTATAACGTAATGCGGAAATGGAATTTAAATTTTTCCGGTGCACGCGACGGGGAGGCGGAAGCTTTCCTCATTCGTATAGAGCAGGGTCGGCAATTAATTCCCTTAGATGACGACGAAATATTTAAATGTCTGCCGTTCTTTTTATCGGGCACCGCGGCCCATTGGTTTCGTCTGAATCAACATCTTTAACGTACTTGGGGGCAATTCGAGGCCGCGTGGCGTGCGCGATTCGGATGCCCGAACTTCCAATTTACCTTACGGGACGAGATAATGCGACGCAAGCAGGGGGAAGACGAACCCGTCGCCGATTATATAACGTGCATGCAGGCCTTGTTCGAACGATTAGACCCCCCATGGCAGCTAAACGAACAACTAAATTACGCGCATAGGAACATGATACCGAGGTTACGTATAGCAGTGAGACGTAACGAAATTTATGATTTTCGATCGTTAGAAACCCTCGCGTCGCAGATCGAGGAATGTTACGATCTAGATAGACAGCCGACATCGACGCGGTCTATTTTTCCGGAACTCGCGTATAAGGGAGCATCGCGATCGCCTAGACACCCGAAAACGGTCGCCGCGGCCGCAGTCCCCGCGACCGCGCCCAAGAAGAGGGGGAAAGCTATCGAGAGGAAGAGGCCTCCGGTGGCCGCCGTGAATAACGCGGGTACGGACCCGACACCCTCCTCATCCACCGCGAATAGCCGATTAGCCGACATGAAATGTTGGAATTGTGGACAAAAGGGACACCGATCGCGAGAATGTACGCAGACACGGAATCTGCATTGTTATCGGTGCGGAAAGAAACAGCACACGACGCGAACGTGTCCAAATTGCGCGGGAAACGAGGGAGAGAGTCGGTAGATCGGGTCCTATCGGCTCAAAAAGAACGGACTCGAGAAATTACAGGCACCGGGGGTGTAGAATCATACGTGACCTTAGACGATACCGAATTTCCCCCGTTGCAATATTTCGAAGTATACATAAAAGGACGACCATTAAGAGCTCTTGTCGACTCAGGCTCGAGTAGAACGCTGATAGGGACTGAGGGAATTAAGCTCGTGCGATCTCTCAGATTACCGATATCGCGATACCGAGGCGGAAAAATCCGGACGGCGAATGGCCAAGTGGCGAAAATAGACGAGGTTAGCGAGGTACCACTCAAGTTAGGCGGCATAGAACACACCCTTTTCGTGGGATTATTACCCAATTTGGCAGTTTCGTGCATCCTAGGGATGGATTTTTTGTGCAAGTTTGGAATAGGGTTAGATCTAGCCAAATCCGAGTGGTTCTTCTCGCGAAGTCCCTCGCATAGGTACCGTTTTAATGCTACCGAGCCATCCGAACACGCCTGTAGCGGGCTACCCGAGCTTAACTCCTCCCAGCGCGCACAGATAGAGAGCGTATTGAAAGAAGCGGTGATAGTTCCAAACGATAACCCGGGGGTAACCACCCTGACAGAACACCGTATTGACGTCGGGGCACAGAAACCGATCAAACAACGGTGTTACGTTGTATCCCCGAAAATACAAGACGCCGTGCGAGAGGAAGTTGATAAAATGCTAACGAGCGGAATAATCGAGCCCTCTTTCAGTGAATGGTCTAACCCAATTGTGATGGTGAAGAAACCTTCCGGAAAGTATAGGTTCTGTTTAGATTTCCGGAAGGTTAATGAGATCTCGAAGAAGGACGCGTATCCCCTTCCGAACACGAACGCTATCCTCGACAAATTAAGAGCCGCGAAATACATCTCCACTTTGGACCTCAGTCAGGCGTATTTTCAAATACCCCTGGCTAAGGAGAGCCGTGAAATAACAGCCTTCAGCGTAGCCGGCAAGGGACTTTTTCCTTTTACGCGGATGCCGTACGGGCTCACGGAAGCCCCGGCCACATTTCAACGGTTGCTAGATAAATTAATAGGACCGGAAATGGAGCCTTTCGCATTCGCCTATTTAGACGACATTATTATCGCGACGCCGACATTCGAGAAACATTTGGCGTGGCTTAGGAGGGTCATAGTTAGAATATCGTCCGCCGGGTTAACGATAAACCCGGAAAAATGCGAATTTTGTCAAGCACAAGTAAAGTATCTCGGATTTATCGTGCAGAGTGAAGGGCTTACAGTCGACCCGGATAAGACGCAACCGGTGATAGAGTTTCCGATACCGAGAAATATTAAACAGCTACGACGGTTTTTAGGCATGGCCTCGTGGTATAGACGATTCATACCGCGCTTAGCTACCGTTACCGAGCCCCTCACTAGATTGCTAAAGAAGAACAAGCGATGGGAGTGGGGGGAAGAGCAATCGCGCGCGGTACAAATCGTAAAAGAGCATTTAACCACGGCACCGGTATTAGCATGCCCGGATTTCAAGAGACCCTTCGTACTCCAAACCGACGCGAGTTCGGTAGGTTTGGGCTCCGTGCTGACGCAAAATTTTGAGGAGGGGGAGAGAGTGATCGCGTTCGCGAGTCGCGCTCTGACGGACCCCGAGAAAAAATACACCGTTACCGAGCAGGAGTGTCTGGCCGTGGTGTGGTCCATTAAGAAATTTCGTCCCTATCTGGAGGGTTACAAATTCACTGTAATAACAGATCATAGTAGTTTGAGGTGGCTCCATAACTTGAGGAATCCCACGGGCAGATTAGCCAGGTGGGCCCTCGAGTTATTGGAATACGACTACGAAATTATTCATAGAAAGGGGGCTTTACACCACGTACCAGACGCTTTATCGAGAAGCTACGAGGGGGAAGTCGAGAGCGACGAAACGGTAGTTGCGGCCGCGGACGCGATAGGAGAAGATCCCGATCCCGAGAGCACGGATAAATGGTATAAACATCGATTCAAACAGGTCGCGAGCGATCCGGACCGCTACAATCAATGGCGAATAATAGACGCCCAATTGTATTTTCTAAGATCTAAGCCGGTCGTTTCGGACATAGTAGAAGACCTGAACCGATGGAAATTAGTGCTACCGAGTGAGTCACAAAGGGAGGCGTTACGCGAAGCCCACGACGCTCCTCAATCCGGACACTTAGGTATCGAGAAGACATATCAGCGTCTCGCAGTCTCATACTACTGGCCGCGAATGTTCCGAGATGTAGTAGGTTATGTTAAGAAATGCGGCACGTGTCAACTGACAAAAGTCGAGCAGGCCTGTCCTGCGGGACTCATGGGTAGGCGAATAGCGGAAGCTCCATGGACGGTGGTTGCCGCCGATATTATGGGACCCTTACCGCGTAGTAAGTCCGGTTTCAAATACCTACTAGTGATTCAGGACTTATTCACAAAGTGGATAGAGTGTAAGACTCTCCGATCCGCGACAGGTCCAAAAATTAGGGAATCTTTAGTAGACCTAGTTATTTCGCGTTGGGGCACGCCCAAATGTTTACTGACGGACAACGGTACCGAGTTCGTGAATAGGGAGATAGAGGAATTCGCCCGCGAAAACGGGATACGGCACGATACCACCCCTCCATACCACCCTCAGGCGAACCCCGTAGAAAGGGTGAATAGGGTTTTAAAAACAATGATAGTCGCTTATATAGATAGGGATCATAGGGATTGGGACCGGAATATTGCGGACTTCCGGTTTGCATATAATACCGCGGAGCATTCCTCCCTGGGAACTTCGCCGGCATTCCTGAATCTGGGCCGAGAGTTGATACCGAGAGGGAGGCTGCGAGACCGAGGTAACGAGATGGCTCAGGTCGACGCAGCCGATCCCGCGGTTTGGTCGGATAGGATGGAGCGGCTGAAGTTGATTCGGGAATGGGTTGGCGAACGTTTAGAGGAGGCCCAGGAAAAACAGGCGACGTACTATAATCTGAGGCGTCGAACTCGCAGTTTTCGTACGGGTGCACTAGTCTTGCGAAGGCGGCACGTCCTTTCGTCGGCCGCCGATAACTTCGCGGCAAAGTTGGCACCCAAATTCGAAGGTCCCTTCCGAATCGGGAGGAAAATGTCCTCCGTAATTTACGAGCTGGCTCGTTTAGACGGGTCAGCCGCCGGTAAAAGCCACATACAATATCTAAAACCCTACTATTCCCCCGACCCTGAATAGGATACCGAGGAGGGGACACGAACACCCCGTAAGGCGAAGTCCACGAAATGTACCTGAGGTCGCAATAAACGGACTTTCGTTGATAAGACATGTGAGACCCCGTTAATTACGCCCTATTGTCTGTCCCATCCCGGAGCGACACCTTCGGAGTTGTGGTCTCGGGAGGCGAGACTCCCTTAAGATACCGCGGGAAAGTCGAACCTAATAATGACTGTCGGCATAATTCGGGACCTCGTGGGTGGAGGTCATGGCGAGAGAAAATTTTGAGTTGGAGGCAGTGATCGAGTGGGTGGTCATCGATGTGGGTCGATGTCCAAGACCTTCTCGGTCCTCCCCAGGAAGGGGGGAGTTGTGACGTGGTCTTTTTGAGCCCGTCACAAGGGCGGACGCGCCCGGCCGGGAAGCGTCTGAGAGCGCTGTACAATTTTGTGTTTCGTGCGGGTGAGCAGCGACCTTTTCGCTAGCTCGCCCGCACTCTGTATCGGGATCGAGGTGGTAGGCCAGAAGAACGGCCATTGTTTTAGGGAGAAGAGGACCTGGGCAGACGACGGAGGAACGACCTCGGAGGGGGAGGAGCGGAGACTGAGCGACCGGCCCGGTGAGTATTAAGAACAATCAAAAATACGCGGTACCGAGAAAATAAGAAAGGGATACTGCAAATAAACTCGTTACAGCCTCGATGGGACGAACAGGAGCAGTCCAAAACAGGGAGGAAAAGGCGCCTACATTTCGCGACCAGGATGATTCCCCTGAGGGGCCCGCCACCACACATCGAGAGAAACACGGAGATCTAACGGGACTGATCACCCCGAGACGACTTCCCTCAGCAAATAAAGGTCGTTCGGAACATCATACGGCCATACGAGGTGTGGACGGGACCGCCGAGAATGGACCTGCTGCACCGTCGCTCCCGAGGGCTGAAATTTGTATTTGGCGGCGGAAGTCCAGCCGCGAGACACAGGAATCGATACGAGGATCGATTCCGGGTCCGGCGCGGGGCGCAACGCTGCCGCGAAACCTGGCAACCGGGCCGGGGTGGCGCGCATTGTCTTCCCCCTCCCCACCAGCGTACCTTCCGAGGTCCCGCCGGCCCGAAAGGAAATCACTGTTCGGCAAGCCGGTGTCCTGCGAGCACACACAAGGACGACGACCCACTACAGCCACCTGCGACGGCGAATAATTGTAAGGCCACCTCCTCGATCGTCCGGTAAGCGCGAATTCGGCCGAGACCCGTGAGTTAATAGAGAAGTATAACGATACCGAGCAATTATGCTGTAAACAATTTAGTACCGAGAATTAGTTGAGAGACTCACGGGACTCGCGTCGATCTCCGCGTCATTAAGTTATTGCGTAAATCTTTGCCTTCTTCGCCTCTCCGAGGGGCACCGAAACGAGTCGACAGTCATATCGTAATGTATTGTACTTGTAGCATTGTATCGAGTCATTATTAACAATATTTGAGAATCAGTTACGCTGGATTGGTGTATGATCTATTCGATTCCGAGCCGGATACAAAGGGAAGAGAAGTAACTGATAACTTGGAAGATTTCGATAAAACCCAGCGATCTCCCTACGGCTCGATACTAAATTATAGTTACTTTTGATTCACACTACTTATATGCTACTAATTGAAAATATATTCTTATTTTATCCTATTTCTGAGTACAATCAATATCGAGAATTTCCTCTCTCTCTCCGAGACTGCGATTCCGAATCTCCTTACGGAAAGAACCACGACACTCTACCCCCTGTTGATACCGAGCTACCGAGGCCGAGCCGTCGTGTCCGCTGATTATTAGTTGAGACTATTGTTGAGTGGTGCGGCCTGACCGCACCTGGCGCCCAAAAGAATACGATACCGAGCAATCAGTGATACCGAGAGAACGGAGAGCGGCACGACGAGGTTGCGCAGCAGTCTCTCTCGCACTCTCTCTCTTAGTTTGACGAGAGAGGACGGAGAGACGGTCGCAAATACAAGCTTGATTTACTATACGCAATAATATTTGATTGAGCCTATGTGCTACAAACTTTTTGGTAAATTCGTATTACTAAACGTAATCGTATTTGTGATTATGGAGCAACAAAATACTGTATCAAAATAATCAATAAATGTTAAAAAAAGAATTCGATAATTATATTTTATTAAGTGATAAAATTTTTCGGTGGGAATAAATATTTTCAGAAACCGCGAAACGGTTGAAAATGAATTCCGCGCTGATAAATCTTATGCCTATAAGTACATATTGAAGCATGTATGTACATCAATTATTTCTTTATACTTTCTATAATTATTCATTCTTTTTCTTGGCGTCCTATTTAAATTTTACAGGAAACATTATCGCATATATTTGCTCAATATTTTCTCTCCCCATAATAAAAGCATGATGAGATCTGCAAATATATACTTATGAAAAAATTCATAACGACATATAAACGCAACCGAACGAATCTATATATAAACTACTTTTAAAAAAAAAATTATACATTATTATTTCGCATTTATGATTTTTATCTTTGTCACATTATTTCCTACATACTTAATTCTATTCACATTACTACATGTATATGTTCACGTATTATAAAGGTGTTCCATAAGAAAATGCTAAAACTAATTAGCTGTCATTTTTTAATGCATGGAGCTATTGAGAAAAATTAATTGTTTTGAATAGAGGAAAGTTTGCAGTTTTTAATGGATATGAGTAAATGTTTATATACTAGTTTACTTTATTATTAAATAGTAATAAAAAAATACTAATAATCACACCAGTGTTACGTCCCTGATCTTTCATCCCCTGAATATCATCCCTTGTGTCGTGGAGCTTCATCGTTAAGGGGGGTTGTTTATTGACAACCGCCCGGTGGTTGTTTTCAGCCTCCATGACAGTTTTGGTCTAGCTGTCATCTCGTACGGACGTGACTTGACCAGAGAGCAATCTTCTTTCTTTCGCGTGTACATTAGTCATTGTATTTCATCATTGTATAAAGGATCATTTCTTCATAAGAGAGTCATTTATTTCGCGAGCCGCGAGTGAGTGAGAGTGTGTGCGAGAGACATCTTTTGCGAGAAAGAACGTCCGGAGGACGTAACAATATATAATTGAGTTTTTACATTATACACATTTCTATATAAGTACTGTGTCAAGTAAAACGTTCCGTATGGATGGTAAAGGCGAACGTAAAAAATTTTAGTTAAAAAAACTTGGCGCTGCTAAATTAAACAATGTGCTAATAATATTAACGTACTCTGTATGTACATTTATGTTTCAGTTTATTTATTTATTTATTTATTTATTTCCAGTTATTATAATGATGTAATTTTTTAAGTAAATTAATTATTTGTTATTAAAGTAATGTTTATATAGAATTAATTTTATTTGTTTTAACTTTAAGATATACCTATTGCAATAACTAATTAACCACTATGCTAATGAACGAACTCCGTACATATTTACATTACAAATATTTTTGTACTTTTAAATTAAATAAATTGTTTAGTAGTTTATTTGTTACGTTAAGATATATTGCCATAAATTAATTATTTGTTACTTTAAGATATATTATAGATAAGATTCATTGCAGTAACTTTTAAATTTAGCAGCGCCAAGTTTTTTTAACTAAAATTTTTTACGTTCGCCTTTACCATCCATACGGAACGTTTTACTTGACACAGTACTTATATAGAAATGTGTATAATGTAAAAACTCAATTATATATTGTATTAAAGAATTTGTAAGACTTGATAAGGACCTAAACTTACTCGAAACGTTGTCTTTTATTGTATATGACATCGAATTAATAATAATAATAAATTTAAGCCAGTTGGGTCGTCTCACAGTTATTATTTTAAAATTTTTTAATTTTTTTAATTTTGTATTAATTTTTTAATTTTTGCATAAGTTTCTAATTTTCAATTTTTTTTATAAATATTTATTCATTTGGCGCAACTTTTAGATATCATTTTTTTTTTTTTAGAAATATTAATTTTACAACATAAAAGTTTTATATTTTTTATAAAATTAATTTTACAACATAAAAGTTTTATATTTTTTATCAATTAATTTTACAACATAAAAGTTTTATATTTTTTATAAAATTAATTTTACAACATAAAAGTTTTATATTTTTTATAAAATTAATTTTACAACATAAAAGTTTTATATTTTTTATAAAATTAATTTTACAACATAAAAGTTTTATATTTTTTATAAAATTAATTTTACAACATAAAAGTTTTATATTTTTTCTAAAATTAATTTTACAACATAAAAGTTTTATATTTTTTATAAAATTAATTTTACAACATAAAAGTTTTATTTTTTTATAAAACACTTTAACACATGACGCGTAAACTTGGCGCCCTTTTTTTTACCTTTTTTTTAAAAAAGGTATTTTTTTTATGGATATCATTCCTTTTTGTAGTACATACCATATATTTTTTATAATTTAAAATAAGAAAGCAAAGAATCCGCCATCATCCTCGTCATTATTTCATATGCTATATATATTATTTATTAGCCATCTTTTGTAAAAATATTATATAAATATTTTTAGCACCTCTAGGCCACTGTTTTTTTTTAATTAGCGCATCATCAACTTCGACCCAAATGTTAGATACTCCTTCTCTACACATACTTATATAATGACCTTTATCAATACACGAATCATGATAAAATATAGCACTCATCGTCTTATATAACTGTCCAGCTATTAATACTTTATTTGTTGGAACAGCACATAGATTTAATTTTTGTGTTGCTTTCATTAATTTATCATTTTGTGAAAATACTGTTAAATGAATTACAACTATCTCTTTTGCCAATGATATTTCATTTTTAAATATTATATCATTTCCAGTACAACGTTCACATGATTCATTGTGTGATTCTTTCCAGTGTTAAGTCGTAACATTTAATAAATCATTTAGATTATAACTTTTCTTTTTCAAATTATTAATAGGAATTGAAATAGCAATATTCTTTTCAACAGTAATTTTAGTATTACCACAAATTTTGCATCGTTTAGTAGAAGTAACTTGATGTTCTATTAAATTTCTTATACAATCATATTTTTCGCAAAGAGTCGTAAGAAAATGGAATGCATTTCGTTTTGCGGTGTTCGAAAAATATTCTCCTAAACATTGTCGTACTGTAAATGTATTTAAATTAGACATTCCATATTCATATCGATGCATTAATATACGTAAAACATCTGATTTATCGCAATTAAATAATTGTTGCCTAATGACATTTAAATGTAATAAACATTGTAATACTGCATTTGCATAGCATGAAACTTTGTCTGTATTTTGGAAACCACGTATGATCCAAGCAATATTTCGTCGAACTGTTTGATCTGAACTTGATTTTTGAACAGAAGTAATTATTTTTGGTAACGCCCATAAAACATCTTTTACTTTACGATAGCGTTCTTTTGTCATAGTAATCATTTCTGCATTTTGATTGTGTATCTGTTTTAAACGATTATATTCAATAATAGCTTTTTCGCTAGCTATTACTGATGAAGGATCGTAATTAATTAAATGTAATCCTTCTAGAGATGTTACTCGTGATAATGCAACATAAATTTGACCACAACTAAATACAGAGTTACCGATGTCCATAATTGCACTTCGCAAACTCAATCCTTGACTTTTATGAATAGTGATACCATAACTCAAAGATAATGGAAATTGTTTTCTAATAACATACACTCTATCTACCACTTCAAATTTAACACTTACTCTTTCAATTTCATATTCTGAACCTGATGGTAAAAGAAGTTTAATCTTTTCTACGTAATCAGTAGATGTATCTTGTACAATTGAAATTACTTTAGCAATTGTACCGTTTACAAGACCTAAACTAGCATCGATATTATGTCGAATCATAACTTTTGCTCCAATTTTAATTTTAATTTGTTTTGAAAGTCCAGCTGTTTTTGAATTATCATCATCGTTATTTGACAATACTTTTAATGCTTTCTTTTTTAAATATGGAAC